>NC_140466.1:26724269-27004269 GCF_051167445.1 Perissodus microlepis | reverse complement strand
AAAAGTTGTTAGCGCCAGTTCATGCTGATTTTAGGTTCTCTCTAGCACTGTACCCTATAGGTACCCAGTAGCTACCAAACTCAGAGGGTTATTTTTTCCTTTTTCCCCCTTGTTCCCTTAAATCTGATTTACTTGGACTGAGGATAACAGCAGGTGGAGCTTATTTTCCAGTTGGGTGCCAGTGCAGAAGAGACATTACAGCAATGACCACAAAAGAGGCAGTCGAGCAAATACGATATTCATCTTTGTCCGGTGTGTTAATTTCCCAGTTGTACAATGTCCTTATGCGTCCTCCTACTAAAGCAAGCTAACACTGTGTTTATGCACAAAGTCATAACTGTGCTTAGTTAAATTTAATATTTTAAATTCTGAAAAACCAAAAAGAGCAAAACCATCTTGACCATCTTTAGTTGCTGAAGAAGAAGAAAAACGTAGCATTGTGCCAGATGACAATCTTGGGAGTGATGGCACTAGAAGTACTCTCTCTCTCTCTTTTTATCCTAAAATACACATTACAGTTGTTGGAAACAGCTGGCTTTTCTGTTGTGGAATACAATTTGTTTCATAGAATAAAATGTTAGAAATGTTTCACAGGCTGTCTTGGCTGATTTCCATTTCCTGCATTGGATACTGGCAGATACTTTTTATACTTCTTTATATTAGACAGTATAAAGTTGGTAGGTAGGTGAATCTAAGCATCGTCATGTAACCTAATCCTGAACACCACAGCCACTATGTCACTGTATGATTTACTGTACCTAATGTGAAAACAAGACCCTGAAAGGAGACACAAAGAACAGTGTTGTGTTTTAGTTGATGATCTCACTTTTGGTAAAAGGAACAGAAGATAAAACTTCAGAAGCAAAACTAGGACGAAAAGATTCATTACAGACATAATTATTTGCTTTGTTCTGTGAAAAAAAATGTTAAAGCTGTTTTGCTTCATTTTAAATTATATCTTCCAACTTGTTCTTCATCTTTACTTCACCATATTAGGCTTGAGTCACTCAGGCATGGGGTTAGGAGAAGTCTTTACAGTCCACTACACACTGTTCCTTTCATAAGTAGCAGTTTATGTCTGTGGAAAGGTGTACACACTGTTTATACTTCAGGCCGCTGATGTTTTTATCTGCCTTGTTTTTCCTTGTCTCAAATGGAACAGAGGCTTCAGTGGGTGTTTCAATGGATGCTATGATTGATTTTCCCCTCCCTTCATTTCACAAGAGATTGTGGAAAAATATTTGGTGTCATGCTGTTCCAAAACAGGATGTTCTTGTCAATCTGCCATACTCTTTTAATGTAAAACAGTTTGAAAATAATCAGGTTCTTTAAAATACAATAAATGTGCATATGTGTGCCATCTGTGCTGGAATGGGCTTCAGCCCTCCAACTACCCTAAAGTGTGTAACGGACACCCTGGTCCACCGTGTCCATTTCACGCTTTGCCTCTCCAAAACGTGAAATGGACACGCATGCAGAAACTTCCTTAAGCAGCAGGAGGAGAAAATGTATGTAAAGCCACAAGGTCTGTAGTGAGCAAAAAACACTGAGTACATTACAGCATCTTTAATCATCAGAAACGTTTAAGCTAGGCGGCTAATATGTATATACATGTAAATGTGTTAATAATGTCTACTTAAAGGCTTTCCTGTGATTATTTTCACGTTGGCTTGGAATAAAATATTTTCCTCTGCTGTTGCTGCAAATTCTGCATGTGTGTACATTTCACGTTTTGGAGAGGCAAAGCGTGAAATGGACACGGTGGACCGGTGTGTCTATTACACGCTTTGTCATGATATCGGGCTGGATTAGGTGATAAGTGATTAGGAAATAGATGAATGAGATATATATTTATGCTTTACCAGGTGTTAAAGGGTCTGGAAACAAAACAGTTCCTGCTTTTATGCTCTTGTAAATGTCATCAGTGATGCCACGAGTGAAGATACCAAATACACATTTAAACAGCTGTCATGTTACAGACACTGTTTAAAAAAAAAAAAAAAAAAAAATATATATATATATATATTTTCATAGACTAATATTATTTATGTAGGTATGTTGCAAGAAAAAAAGAAGCAAAAATGGTAGCTAGACATTAAAATTCTGACAGAATCATGTGTATTTATATTGTTCCAAATTGAATATTGGCTATGCATCAGATGTCTTTGAAGATTTATTTTTATCCTTCCCTTACTCTTTGTCAGAGAAGACATTACAGTTTACAACACTTTTTCAAAGTCCCTCATGCTAGCGTCAAAAAACCCTAAAACATGCTTGCACAACAGAAACAAGTCCAAATCAAACAAAGTAACTGATAACATCTCTCATTGTCCATGGAAAGGCCAAAAACCATCACCAGCTCTTGGATCATGTGCACATAAGATTAGTTTGCGGCTGCATGCATCCCTGCTGGTTCTGACCTACAATGCCACAGTCATGGTCATGTTAGCCCTTACACATTTTACCATTATAACCGTAGTTTACATAGATTTTTTAATTTAACAAATAAATGAATAAATAAATAAAAATGTGGCAGGGTGTGGCTTGGGCGCAGCTGGAGGGGAGGCTGAGACACATTGGAGCTCCATCAGCTCATCACGTCTCCCCTGTTTAAAGGAGTGTACCAGGAGCCTGAGCTGAGAGGTTGTTGTTGTTAAAAGCTGCAGCTGGGATTAGAATAAAAAGCAACTGAAATAAAGTGTCTAAAGTCCGTCAATCCTGTTACAAATTTAAAAGTAATTTTTAACTTAATTTTTCAACCTTTTATTTAATGCAAACGAATTATTTTTAAAGACTATGTGAACTCACACATGAAGTTGTGATGGAAATCTGTCATTTAACTTTTTGATTATCTCTCAGGCACATCATTTTCTTGGAGATGATAAGGACAATTATCTACCATGTAATTCACCCTAATTGGATACACTCAGGCACATAGTGTATAAAATAATTTTTAAAAAGCATCACTGTTCAAATACCTACCTGTCACGGCCGCCGGGGCGAGCCGTGTGGTGTTGGAGGAAAAGGACCCAAAATGCAGGCAATGACTGATAATATGAGTGAGAGTTTATTTACAAGTGGCAGAGTGACAAAAACAGGAAATGAGAAGAGAGAAGCTACTGAACAAACCTAAACTGGGAAAACTAAATAACAAACCTGAGATCACAGCGAAACCGGGTGAAGGGCAGAGAGATGCAGACTAAGGAACAGAACACCATGAAACGCAGACGAGCCGACAAAGAGCACAGACCGACACCCACTATATACACACACACACACACACACACACACACACGCACGCACGCACGCACGCACGCACACACACACACACACACACACACACAAGGAACCCAGGTAATCACACACAGGAGGGAAGCACAGCTGATCCTAATACACAAGACAACTGGAGGATACAAGCTGAACACAGTGACAACAGACACAGACCTTCAAAATAAAACAGGAAATCCACAACACGAACAAGGCACAAGGGGAGGACACAGGATACCAACATCAGAATAAACTAGAACAGAAGACAATAATCACACTAAACACAAAACGCTGGGTCAACAACCCAGCAGCATGACAATACCACAGTGGATAATAAATCAGCTACATCTGAGCCTATGAAAATGAGGCACTACACATAAAAATGACTGTAATTCCTAAACGTTGGATCATAGCTGAAAGCCTGCCCCTTAATAATATATTGATTTTTTTGATTTAAAATCCACGGCAGTGGTGAACAGAGGCAATAATATGTTCAAACAAATATAGACCTAGTACCAATAATGCTGATAAATGCATGGTTGCATCCACAGTCATCAAAAATCAAAAGTTAGGAGTTCATATTGGTTTGAGATAAACAGCTTCTCTTTGTTTTTCCAGCATGCCACTGCAAACCACTGCAGAACAAGGTCATGTAATAAAGAATGGAAACATGTAATTCACCCTTTGTTTCATGTATTCATTTGTGTAACTTCACAGTCACCTTATCTTCCTGCACAGATGCATGCTTTTGTCTGCTGCTGTTTTTCCTCTCACTTATAGAGCAGAAGCTTCAGCAGACATTTGGGTCACATGCGTCTTATATATCATTGATTTGCCAAGTCTCTTTTTATTGCCCTTCATTGGATTTTAAGGAGGCGCTGAGAGCTCTACACAGACAAAATGCATGCAAATAGACAAAACACCTTCACACATGACAACACAGTCTCCACATTTTAAAAGAAAATTGTTGGGGTTTTTTTGCTTTCTTGAAGTGCTTGAACATTCACTTTGAAGTGAATGTTCTTATTTTCCAACACCATTGACTGAACTGACTTTTGTGAGTCATGAACTCTTGCAGGAGCAAGCGCGTTCGAGTTGTGTCCCTGTGTCACTTGTGCAGCGAGAGCAGAAAGTGGGCCAGTGTCTCACAGGCAGGTTGGCAAGTAATCAGGTAACAGAAGATCGAAACAATTAAGAACTGGACCAGCAATCTGGAAACAATATCGCTCGTGAATGTTTGAGTGACACTCTGCCAAGAAACAACAGATAGACGGCAGGTATTGATACACTGGGCCTGATCGAAACGGGGATTGGGGAACAGGAAAGGTGGGTGTGGCTGTCAGATGACTTGGAACACAGAGAAAGTTTTCCAGTGGGTGGGTGGATCTCTTTCACTCACGTGACAAGAGACGCAAGTGAAAGAGAGACAAAGGCGAGCTACAATACATGACAGCATGTATTATGTATATTTCACTTAACTTCAGCATTTGTTTGTGCTGTATATTTGCAGCTTTTTCAAGCTCACTAAAGGTAAAATCTTCTGAATAAAATGAGGACTTTCATCAAGTGTAAGAGTCCTGCAGCTCTTAAATTGACCAGGTTCATAATCCAGCTTAGTGAAGCAGACCTCAGGTATAGCTTTTTCTCAGGTTTTTAAGCCTTCTCTTCCTCTCAGCAGTTGATGTCCTGGAGTCATAACCATTGAATCTCAACACATCAATCATTGCCCAAAGTTGCCACAAATTAAAAGTTTTATAAAATGCATAAATAACCTATAAAAAGGCATCCACTGTTGGAGGGCATCTACAAATGAACAGCATCAAAATCATCCATCCCTCAGTCCATCTATTTTTTTCTGCTTATCCAATTCAGCCTATCCCAGCAGTCATATGGCAAGAGACAAGGCACACCCTGGACAGGTCACCAGCCCATCCCAGGGCCATGACAGAGCGGCAGACCACCATTCTCACTCACACTCAGCACCAGTTAAGCTATCGTTCAATTTGTTGGACTGTGGGAGGAAGCCGGAGTGCAGCCAGAGTGAGAGAACCCACGCAGCCACGATGGTGGGGTGGTTAGCACCATCACCTAAGAGCAAGAAGGGCCTGGGCGTGAATCCGCTGGCCATCTGGAGGCTTTCTGTGTGGAGTTTACATGTTCTCCCTGTGTTCTTCCCAGCCTCCACCCACAGCCCAAAAACATTCACATCAGGTTAGTTGGTGTAAAAATGTTGTGCATAAAAAACAGCTATATCTATGATGCAAATTTATGCAAAAGAAGTACTTCACTATGCCAAGAATGTCTGATTAATCCTTGCATTGTTTGTTGAAAAGCTCTTTGGCTTCATCTGTACAGTCACAAAACAATCCATCTGTCCATTTTCTTAACCACTTCTCCAACCAGGATAAGTGGCCCAAATAATCAGTTAGCACTGAGAATAACACAAACAGCAACCAGCTGAGGATGCTGCTGAAGGGCTGTTCAGAAATGACAAGATATCCAGAATGTTTTGCTTTTGTGGTAACCCTGAGAAAACAAATGAAGTCAAACAAATCAGAAATGAATCAGGAAAGCATCTTTATTAATTTAGCAACACAGCCACAACATTTACTAAAGAAATAGAAAAAATACTGCAAAACACAGGCCACTACCAAAACTAGCTGCATACACATAATCACATATGTAAGTGGCAAAAAATACAGAATAAAGTATGTTTTCTTAATTTTGCCGGCACTGTTTCATCTGTTTGCATGTGTTTTCTAAAGCTGGTCTCAGTGCCTTCATAATCATAAAGAGTACAGTAGGTAGGGAAGGACTGCATCTAATGTTTAATGCACGTTGCAACAATATGCAACAACTTCACAATTTAATTTTATGGAAGAAAAAACTTCATGTGAAAGAGGCTGGCTCAAACTGCTGAAAGCCTGTGCTGGAAAGTGTGTGATGAAGAACAGAAGGAACATATGCGTCACCATTATGGCCAAGATGCATAATGCTTGTTTGTTTCCTCTAGGATTTCAGGGGGAAAAAAGAGAAGCTAATGTCCACATTATGTTACAGGTTCTGACATCTTCTCCAGCATGCATCCCAACTCTACTTTTCTATTATTATTCTCGGTTCATCCTCCCCCCCTCTCTCTTCGCTCTGATGAGGTCCATATCATTCTTGTGCTCGAGCAGAAACCAGAGCTGACATGCCCTTCTGGGAAATGGGGTAAAAGGTATGTGAAAATGACTTCCATTAGTGGATGAAAGCCAGAAGATCTGAGAAAAAAATGAAGAGAAAATGAGTGAATGAAGCAAGAAACAGTAGAATATGAAGTGAAAGGGCTTCCTTATAGTTTTTCAAAGAAGACAAACGCCTTTTAAGTGGGTCATTGTAATGCTGTTCAACATACTTAACTCTTTGCCAATGTTGGAGGATTGATGCGTGGTCAAAGTGTGATATGAAAATTTACCCAGAGCTATGTTTTGTAGAACTTTTGCATGAAGTTTTTGCATCATCCAAGCCCCTCTAACAGTCTTTTCTTACAACATGGCATTTTCATGGCAGTTTATGCAGGTCAGAATCAGGAGTCAGGTGTCAGGTGTCATCATCGTTGTCGTCATACTATAATGATCACAGCGAATATATGTCTGCAGGTTTGTTCCCAGACTCCTCCTGGAAAATTGGTTCACATCTTGGTGAACCGTAGCCTAGAAACTACCTTAGATACCAAGATTTGTAACATTTATATTGTGACTGATTAAAATATTGATTTCAAATAAAAAGTATAAAAAGTTTGTTTATTTGTATATACAAATCATGGGACTGAGGCCAGTTTGTGAGCGGGTGTGGACGCCCATTCCTTTGAGGTAAAGTATTGCCTTAAATTGCTGATGATGACCTGCTCATCTTTACTCGTCCTCCTTTTGTGATTCTTTAATGTTATTTTTCATTGAGAAAATTCACAAAATACACCAAGAACTGGTTTCCGAGGTCCCATTTAGCTCTTCCTGTGTAATTCATCTCCCATCACACTGTTTTTCTGCTTTCCAGCTCCCCTCGGTTACTGATATTTCAGATTTCATCTGTAAGTCAAAACCTTCTACTTGTCAGCTAGACCCCATTCCTACAGTTTTGGTTAAGGCATGTCTACCTTCTTTGCTTCCCCTCATATCTGCTATCATCTGCTCTTCACTTACCACTGGAACTGTTCCTGCTTCCCTCAAAATTGCCGCCATCACCCCAATATTGAAAAAAACTGGTCTAGATCCCAATAATTTTGAGAATTTTCGGCCTATTTCCAATCTACCATTCCTTTCAAAAATTCTTGAGAAAATAGTTGCCACACAACTCCACTCACATTTAACTAGTAATAATCTGTATGAACAGTTCCAGTATGGTTTTCGCCCCTCCCATAGCACTGAAACAGCACTTATAAAAATAACCAATGATCTTCTTATGGCAGCTGACTCCAGTTTACTTTCCATTCTTATTCTCCTCGATCTGAGTGCTGCTTTCGACACTATTTCTCACTCCATTCTTCTCAGTAGGCTAGCCTGCATCGGTCTCTCCCATACTCCACTAGCCTGGTTTAAATCATACCTGTCTGATCGCACTCAGTTTATTCAACTCAAATCCTTTACTTTTCAGCCCTTCCCTCTGACCAGTGGCGTGCCCCAGGGATCTGTCCTGGGGCCCCTTCTTTTCATTATCTACCTTCTACCGCTTGGACATATTTTCCGGAAATACAACATCCATTTTCACTGTTATGCCGATGACACCCAGCTTTATCTGTCCACTAAACCTGATTCTGCTCTTCCCCCATCCTCCCTTACCCTCTGTTTAGCTGAACTAAATTCATGGTTCTCTTCTAATTTTCTCAAACTCAATAGTAATAAATTGGAGCTCCTCTTGGTAGGCACTAAATCAACATTATCCGGAACCAACTGTTTCTCTATTACTATCGATAACTCACCGGTCTTCATTTCTTCCTCTGTGAAAAGTGAAAAGTCGACAGTACTTTATCTTTCAATTCACACATTAATAATGTTACTCGATCTGCATATTTTCAATTGCACAACATTAATCATCTGTGACAAAGTGGAGGAGCAGTTGTAATTCTCTCCATTTGTCCCATATGTGTTTACCTTTTTTTTTTGCACATTGTACACATTATTCTGTTTCTATGTATTTGCTATGATTTGCTATTTGTCAAGTAACATTGCTTCACTCACTATCCCGGGTTTGTTTGTGTAAGCGTTTTGTTGCCGGCAAATCAAACATTCTGCAAATTAAGACAAATACTAAGTTATGTTTCTTTATACTTTATTATGTTACAGATTAAGTCATTTGTTCATACTTACTTTGTTTGTCTTTTCAGTCATCATGAGGGTCAGGCGTGGGGAAACGCCCGCCTGGCATTTCCTCATTTTAAAGTCCTGACGATGTCACGTATGACATCAGCAGGTCAAACCAAGTGGAGGGGTTTCTTTGTCCATAGAGATGCTTCCTTTTGTTTGTGTTAAGGTTTAAATGGATTTGTTGAATGTTTTTCCTTTCGTTAATACTGCCATTTAGTTGTGTAAATGTGCATGTTAGAAGTGTGTAGAGGTTTTGTGTTTTTGGATAATCTGTGTAGAGTTTTAGATCCCTCAGTTGAGTGAGTGGTACTGGCTGGGCAATTGGAGGGAAATTGATGGCCCTATTTAAAGCCAGTCTCTACCAGATGCAGGAGAGAGGAGAGGTGAGCTGTGTCACCAGAGCCATGTTATGTTGAGTTTTGTTAATAGAGTTTATTTGGGGAGGGGGGAAGTTTTGTTAAGTTACATTAAATTAAGTTCACTGTAAATAAATTGCTCACCTTGGAAACCTAAAATGTCTGCATAGTCTGCTTCCCTACCACCTTCCTTGACGTTCGAGTCTGACTACCTCACATCGTCTCCGTCCTTTTCTCACCCCACATGCCACTGCCATTCTTGTTTATAGCCTTGTTACTTCCCGGATTGACTATTGTAATTCACTTCTTTTTGGTCTTACTCAAAAATCCATCCACAAGCTTCAACGCATCCAGAACTCTGCTGCCCGTATCATCTCCAGGACCCCTTCTGTCCACCACATCACTCCTGCCTTGCAGCAGCTTCATTGGCTCCCGGTCAAATATCGCATCAATTTCAAAATACTCTTGTACACATTTAAGGCTATTCATCATCTCTCTCCTCCATATCTCTCTGACCTGGTTAAGCTCACCGCCCCATCTCGTTGTCTCAGATCTTCTTCTTACCTTTCACTCTCCGTCCCTTCCCCCCGTCTTGCAACCATGGGGAGCAGGGCTTTCAGCTGCTCTGCTCCACGACTCTGGAATTCCCTACCTCCTGATTTAAGAAATATCTCTTCCTTCTCACTCTTTAAGTCCAAACTCAAAACCCACTTGTACAAAATAGCGTATCCCACATAACCTTTCCACTCTGCTATTTTATTTGTTTATGTCTTATGCTTTTATGATTCTGTAAACTGCTTGCTTTTATGTTGCTTTTATGTTGCTTTTATTCTACTATGTACAGTGACCTTGAGTGTTTTGAAAGGTGCTTTCAAATAAAATGTATTATTATTATTAATATTATTATTATTATTATTACATGAGCCATACCACATACAGGATGGGGCTGTTGCCAAGTTACCCATTCCTATTGCATTTCTATATTCCATATTGTTAGTAATTTAATGTTTTCTTTAAAATTCTCAACTGTGCCGTATCAAGTTTAACGGAGGTTTTTGCTAGTAATGATAATAATAATGATCCTTGGTTCAAATCCAAATAACCTAACCCTACTAACTGCATGTCTTTTTGCCTTCTTGCTGTAAGGCAACAGTGCTAACCACCGTGCCAACAGATTGTTTGTGAAAATTAATTTAAGCTGTAATTTTTTTAAAGTAATGCATTATAATTGAGTATAAGGCCAAAAAGGTGTATGTGACATAGAAGCAACGATGTACCGTACAGTGTTATTATCTCATAAGTTGTGGAATTACCAGAATGGAGTGGATTGTTTTATATGCCAGGCTTCAGCAGCAGCACCACAGGATATTCAGGCCACAGAGAAAAGAAGCAAAAGCAGAAGAACTAAATGCACAAGTGCAATCCAAACATTCTGCTACTCCTTCTGATGAACAGAAATAACAATACCTGATTAAAAATAAGTTCTGATGCTCCGTTGAAGGTCATCTCCTCGTGGACCTCTGGAGCTCTACCAATGCTGCTGCTATTTTTAGCTGTGTTGAAGTCCTGTTCTGACCACTTGCATGTGTGCATCTACAGTTTCACTGAGCAAACATCCACTTTTGTGTTATTGGGTTCTCTTCATTGGCTCCCTGCTTAATCCTGGATTGGATTTAAAGTCAGATACAATGTCCTTAATTATCAGGCCCCAACATATCTTAACCACCTTATAGCACCATTTTATCCTAGTAGAGAACAATGCTCACAGAGTGCAGGGTTAAAGTTTGACTCCTATTCTATTTTTGGAGAGTCTGCAGCTATCAGCTCCCACTCTTGCTGAACCAGCAACCAGTCTGGGTTCAGGAAACAGTCACCCTCTGGTTCTGCTGGAGGGCTCCTGTGAAAAGAGTCCTCAATCTTCAATCTGACTGCCAATAGGTTGATCATAGGGCAGGGATGTCAAACTCATTTTACATCAAAGACCAGACACAACCCACCTTGAATTTAGGCCAAACTTTCTAAAAAAAAAAAAAAAAAAGTTGAACTACAAAAATTTATATTGTAGATAGTGGGGGAAAAAACAACTTCCTGTCATCTAATTGTTGATTTACTTAGACATGGAGGAGATCTTTATCAAAAGGAAAGCTTATAAACCTTATAAAGTTATAAATGGAAATACAGTAAAGTCAAAAGTTGCCTTCCTTCACATTTTCCAATGCGATCCAGTGGGCTGTATTGAAATCTCACCTGACCCCTGGGCCTTGTGTTTGACACCCCTGTCATCGATCAGGGAGTTGTCTACTATTTGAGGCTTTTTTTCAGTGAAATTCTCAGTATTTTTTGTATTATTGGGTCTTTAACTCAAAATAAGAAGCACCTCAAAGCACCTTTGATTTGATGATATAAAACTGTAATTCAATTTAAGTTAAACTGACCAAACTTTCATATCAAAGACCATGATTGTTGATGAGTTCTGGGTCTGGGTGTCCATCTGCAACCCAGTGACCAAATAGACCCTGCAGGCTCCACTACAGACAGCACCTAAGCCTGAGGATGCTGCATCGGGTCATGAGCCTCTGTCAGTGCGCCCCAGGGCAGCTGTGGCTTATTTATGAGTGTGACCAGGTCCACGCTTCCTTTTTATATACTTGTACAAAAGGCCAGCCAGTTCGCAGAACTCACGAATGGAGACACATCTGCTGAGTAAGATATCAGCATACTGCTGCCGTTTAGCCAATGAGCGGTGAGGCAACCCATTCTCTTCACCAATCAGAAGACACAATTCTACCTCATCATTACGCACACGTCGACGCAGAGAGTTCGGTCGGAGCTGCAGGTGGGAAGAGTCAGCAGAGTTTTACTCACCGTGTGGATTTTCGTTCCTTCTAATGCTGTTAGCGGTGTGCGTCCATGAGACTGTAAGTTTCTGTGTTTTATCTTGTTTGTTCTTTGCTGCGGCCATTATCCTCCCTTGTTTAAAATCCTTGGCGCACACTTTGTTTACCGAATGTTACTGCCGTTTACTGCGAAGCAGCCTCTGCCGTGCGGTCATTAAGGGACCGTCACTAATTTCTCATGTTAGTAAAGTAAAGTGCCTAGTTAGGATTTATGTAAATAGTAAAATTAGCATTTGTTGACACTCCCAACCCTTTTGGTTGAATGTTCCACTATCCAGTATTGTTTGTATTGTTGTATTACACATTTAATACACTCTGTTCACATAATTATGGAAGACTTTTATGTTCTTTCCAACAGAAACCACACCATCACTCACCACACGGCATATAGCATTTTACAGCCTGTTAAATCCCCTCACTCACATTATGGATGTGTGCTTCGGATTCTTGTTAAATAAATGAGTGAACGGCAGATACCTGAGTGGCAGTGGATTTTGTGGATACGCCATCTGTTCTTATCGGACAACCCTGTTGAGATTGTGGATTCATAGAATCAGCACCTTATCATCTACATCATTCATAGTCAGGAGGTCAAGTCCATCCCTCTTAAAGTGACCTCCTCCATTACATGGTCCTTCGAGCCGGATTTACAGTTTCACAGGCAAGATGGCTTTCTCATCCACTCCTCGTCCTCGTCGCGATGGTCATCGGCCTCGTTACCTCGTTGACTTCTTGGTGCAGTTGCCGAGGAGATCACTACCACAGGTGCATGTGTCGCACAACCAGTCCCCTGATGACCATGGGGCACATCCCAACACCTCAGCCACTCCAGCTGACCAGACTTCTCAGCATGGCACCTCAGACGTGATATTATCAGCACTGAGAGAAATGCAGGAAGATAATAATCAGCTCAGACGAGAGGTTCAGACTCTGCTTGGTGCTCTCTCTCTCCGGTCCTCAGCCCTCCAGACGTCACCAGCTCCCCAACCTTCTGCATTAGGCCCCAGTACCCAGGACCAGAGGCAGTCCTTGTGGACTGATTCCATGCCTCAGTCTCCTCATCCTGACCATGCCTCCAGGCACTACCCACACACTGTACGTTCCTTTCACATACTAGAGGATGACATACAGGATTTACCTTGGCCAGAGGCATCACTTCCACTTGATCCTCAGAGTGCTGAGCCATTCCCTGTTCCACCACCTCCGGTGTCAGAAATTCCTGTGGCAGCCTCAGGTCCTTTCAGATGTACGTCACCTCATCAGTACAGTCAACTTCCTGTGACTGAACAGGTCGGGAAAATTAACGTGAAGGACGAGTATGGCCCTGGAGCATGTGTGAAGAGGCAGGTCACCCCTGAATATGCAGAGCCATACACCTTTCAGCGTCAACAACCAGAAAGCTTCCGGGAGATGACTGGGGACCTGCCTTGCTGGCCGCCAACTGATTCCAAAGCCTGGAGGAAATATGGTCAGCACGAACCTCTACCAAGTACAGAGACCGTGTACCGGGGACCAACACCACACATTCCATACTTCACGTCTGATGACCCCAGCCAGTTCGCTCGTTTGCGAATGGCCCTTGACAATATCCTGCCTCACGATGCAACTGAACGTTTCAAGTACCAGATCCTAGTCGATCACCTCAAGTTGGAAGACGCCCTCCTTATTGCCGATTCCTACAGCAATAGTCGCTACCCATACAGCCAGACCATGTCATCCCTGATAGAGCTGTATGGTCAACCTCACAAACTTGCCCTGCAGCGGATCACTGACGTGTTGTCAGAGTCTCCGGTACGGAGTGGTGACAGCCGAGCGTTCCGTCTTTTTGCCCTGAAAGTGAGGGCTCTCGTGGGAATGTTGGAACAGCTTGGGAAAGAGGGGAGAGCAGAACTAGAGTGTGGGTCACACGTCACCAGACTGCTGTCCAAACTGCCACACAGTCTCCGAGCGCAGTTTAAGCGGTTCATCAATCCTCTTCAGACACCCATCCCAACCTTAGCAGATTTGGCAGAGTGGCTTGAATATGAAGTCCGCATCCAAGATGATGATGTGTATTTCCATCATCCTCAGCAACCTCGAGAGCCACGTGTGGATCGTGGGAAGGGTGCCAGACCCAAGCAGAGATCTGCAGCGGCAACCACAACCGTCTTATTGGGCTACGACCCTCCTGCTAAAGGCCCAGTGCCTCCAAACCAGGCATCACGTCCAGTTTCCAAATTGGGGAAGCCAAAGAAATTCTGCCCCTTCTGTAATAATCTTCAGCACTATTTCAATCAGTGCACAGATTTCA
The DNA here is from genome assembly GCF_051167445.1 of Perissodus microlepis. Taxonomy (NCBI): domain Eukaryota; kingdom Metazoa; phylum Chordata; class Actinopteri; order Cichliformes; family Cichlidae; genus Perissodus; species Perissodus microlepis. Next base: position 26,990,114 of record NC_140466.1, on the reverse strand, counting down.
AGAAGTTCAATATAGAGCAGAAGTTGTCTTGGATTCGGACAGGCAAGCGGTGCTGGAGATGCGGACGCAACCATCCAGAGGCGCAATGCTACCTGAAAGCTAGATGCCAGCAATGCAGTCAGGTGCATTTGGAGACACTCCATGAGGTTAATGCATCGCGATCCACTAGCTCTGACAGACCGGCGGAGGAAGCTGTCCAACCCGTCACGTACTACGTTGATCCAACCTGGGGGACCAGTTGTGTGCTACTGAAAATGGTCAGGGTGTGCCTCTATAATGGCAAAATGAAGCTAGAGACATATGCCATCCTAGATGATGGGTCAGAGCGTACAATCCTTCTTCACAGTGCTGCCCAAGAGCTGGGCCTTCAGGGAAAGAGGGAGGAGTTGGCGCTTCGAACCATCCGACAAGATATTAGAACGGTGGAAGGACATTCCGTTTCCTTCTCTATAGCCTCTGCCTCTGACCCTCGGAGACGGTTCCGGATCCAAAGAGCATTCACTGCCACTGAGCTTGGGCTTGCCAAACACTCACATCCAGCTGATGCACTGCAAAGGTCCTACCGCCACCTGCGAAGTCTTCCACTTCATTCGTTCCACCGAGCTCAACCATTATTGCTGATTGGCTCTGACTACCCACATCTCCTGACTCCAATAGAGCCTGTACATCTGGGTCCACGGGGAGGACCAGCTGCACTCAAGACCCGGCTGGGTTGGACTCTGCAGGGTCCAGCCAAGGTTCTTCTACATCAAGCCTCCACTCCTCAGTGTCTACTCACAAGCACCCTGACTCCCAGTGCTGAACTTCTCAGTAATGTAGCCAAGCTCTGGCAGATGGATGTTCTCCCATACCAGAATGAGAAGGTGGCCACACGTTCAAAACAGGATACCATGGCTGTCAAGATGCTAGAGGAGAAGACCATTAGAGTGGAGGTGGATGGTATCAACCGGTATGCCACCCCGTTGCTGTGGAAAGAGGAACCAGTCTCGCTTCATTCCACTAAGGACTCTGTCTTGGGTCACCTGCGGGCTACGGAGAAGCGCCTCCTGAAGACGCCTGTACAAGCAGCCACCTATAACCAGGAAATTCAGAAGCTGGTGGATGCAAGCTATGTGAGTAAACTGACCATCGCAGACATGGAGATGGATGGTAGCACCTGGTACATACCACACCACATGGTTCAGCATAATGGCAAGGATCGCGTTGTCTTCAACTGTTCTTTCGTGCACAATGGTAACAGCCTGAATCAGCATCTCCTACCTGGTCCTACCCTGGGCTCGACGCTCCTGGGTGTGTTACTTCGCTTCCGGGAGTATCCCATTGCAGTGAGCAGTGACATCAAGGGGATGTTTCATCAGGTCCGCCTCTTGACTCAGGACAAGCCCTTCCTCCGGTTCCTCTGGAGAGATATGGATCGCACGAGGCAACCAGAGGTCTACGAATGGCAAGTGTTGCCTTTCGGGACGACATGCAGTCCCTGCTGTGCCACCTATGCTCTGCAGCGGCACGTTCTGGATCACAGCAGCCCCAGCGAGGATACCCGTCACACAGTGGAGAAATGTTTCTATGTTGACAATCTCCTCCAGAGCTTCGCATCATTTCCCGAAGCCCAGCAACTGGTTAACAAAATCCAGCAGTTGCTGCTCACCGGTGGCTTCGAATTACGACAGTGGGCTTCCAACTACCCAGAGCTCATCAGTCATATGCCACCTGGATCAGTCTCACAGAGCAGTGAACTGTGGTTTTCCCCCGATGGGACTGATGTACCAGAGCGGACTCTGGGCCTGCAATGGCACTGTCAGTCTGACGAGCTCAGATATCAGATTCGGCACACTGAGCAGTTGGTGGAGCCCACAATGCGCAACATCTATCGGGTTCTGGCCAAGCAGTATGATCCGCTTGGCCTTCTCATTCCTTACACCACTCGGGCCAAAATTCTGGTGCAGCATCTCTGGAGGAAAAGGAGAGACTGGGATGATCCGAATCTGCCAATCGACCTGTTGCAGCTGTGGCATGCATGGGAAAGTGAATTGATTCAGCTCCCTGATGTCTCCCTGCCACGTTGTTACGTGCAGCCAGAGACAGACCCATCCCTTTGCAAGAAGAGCATCCACATCTTCGCCGATGCATCTGAGAAGGCATATGGAGCTGTAGCATACCTTCGGACAGAAGATCATATGGGGGGAATCCAGGTAGCCTTCCTAGCCGCCCGATCTCGAGTTGCTCCCGTCCGTCAACAGTCCATTCCGAGGTTGGAGCTCTGTGCTGCTCATGTGGGAGCCCAGCTTGCTGCCGTTCTCAAGAGGGAACTCACCCTTCATATCTCAAGCATTGTCTATTGGACCGACTCCACTACAGTCCTGAACTGGCTCCAGTCCCAATCCTGCCGCTACAAGATCTTTGTGGGCTCTAGAGTCGCAGATATTCAAGAGCTAACTGAAGGGAGCCTGTGGAGATATGTCAGATCAGGCGACAATCCTGCCGACGGCATCACTCGAGGATTACGGCTCTCGCAGCTCACTTCTCATCATCGGTGGTGCCAGGGCCCACCTTTTCTCTGGCAGGCGGCATCGTACTGCCCGGAGCTCCCGAACCACGTTTCCCTTGATGATTCATCAGAGCTGCAGAAGGAGAGCTTCTGTGGGAACATCACCAGAATACCTGATCCACATCTACCTGATGTTGGTTCTTTCAGTGGCTTCCAGGCCTTGCTGGAAGCTTACGTTCGAGCTGTCCATGGGACAGCTGCTGACTCGACACCCACGGCAGAGGATTACAGGCAAGCGGAGCTAGCACTCCTCCGGAAGGTACAGGAAGACAGTTTCCCTGAAGATTTTGTTCGGCTGTCATCTCACAAACCGGTAGCTGCCAGCAGTCGCCTACTTGCCTTAGCTCCTGAGTATGACCCAGAGGCTCAACTGATTCGGGTAGGGGGGCGGCTTCGCAGATGTGAAACCCTCAGTCAAGACATCTTGCATCCTGTCGTTCTTGACCCTCAGCATCCTATCACAAAGCTCATCGTCCAGGATTGTGATCGCCAGCTTGCTCACCCGGGCTCCGAGAGGGTCTTTGCTGAGCTCCGGCGCAGATTCTGGATACTTCGAGGACGAGAGGCCGTCCGGAAGCACCAGTACAACTGTCCTGAATGCAGGAGGTGGCGCAGCCAGCCGGTCATTCCCAAGATGGCTGACCTTCCATTATCCAGTTTAAGACTTCATCGCCCAGCCTTCTATTCGACTGGGGTGGACTGCTTTGGCCCATACCTTGTCAAGATGGGGCGGCGTACAGAGAAACGGTGGGGGATCATCTTCAAATGCCTAACGACCCACGCAGTCTACCTTGATCTGCTTGCCAGCATAGACACTGACTCATTCCTGATGGGACTGCGTCGTTTCATCTCGAGATGTGGGAAGCCCTTCGAACTACTGTCGGATCAAGGTACCAACTTCAGAGGTGGTAGCTCTAAACTCCAGGAGGCTTTCAACGCACTCGGCCCAGCTCTGAAGTCACAGTTGGCCAGCCAGCAGATTCATTTTCGTTTCAACCCTCCACAGGCTCCACATTTCGGTGGTTCCTGGGAACGGGAGATTCGTTCCATCAAGTCTGCGCTGCATACCATTCTCGGCTCGCAGCATGTCACCGAGGAAGTCTTTAGGACGATACTCAGCGAAGTAGAGAGCATCATCAACTCTAAGCCGCTAGGTTATGTCTCCTCAGACGTAGCAGACGCTGATCCGATCACTCCCAACATGTTGTTGATGGGGCGGCCTGATTCCGGTATGCCACAGGTCATCTACCCAGAAGCAGAACTCCTGAGCCGTCGTAGGTGGAGACAATGTCAAGCCTTGGCGGATCAATTCTGGATCCACTACATCCGGAATTATCTACCTTCACTCCAGATGCGGCACAAATGGCAGCAGGAAAGAGATGAGTTGACTGTTGGCACTATCGTTCTCATTGTGGACCAGCAGCTCCCTCGTGCCCTATGGCCAGTTGGTAAGGTCATCCAAGTCATCCCTGGAGCAGATGGCAGGGTTCGGACCGTTCAGATACAGGTTGGAGACAAGACATATACACGACCAGTGGCACGACTTATCAGACTTCCAGCTCTTCCACCGGAGTCTACTGCCTGACCTTCCTAAGTGAAGTGCACCTTTGCTCCGCAAAGTTGGGGGCGGCTGTACAAAAGGCCAGCCAGTTCGCAGAACTCACGAATGGAGACACATCTGCTGAGTAAGATATCAGCATACTGCTGCCGTTTAGCCAATGAGCGGTGAGGCAACCCATTCTCTTCACCAATCAGAAGACACAATTCTACCTCATCATTACGCACACGTCGACGCAGAGAGTTCGGTCGGAGCTGCAGGTGGGAAGAGTCAGCAGAGTTTTACTCACCATGTGGATTTTCGTTCCTTCTAATGCTGTTAGCGGTGTGCGTCCATGAGACTGTAAGTTTCTGTGTTTTATCTTGTTTGTTCTTTGCTGCGGCCATTATCCTCCCTTGTTTAAAATCCTTGGCGCACACTTTGTTTACCGAATGTTACTGCCGTTTACTGCGAAGCAGCCTCTGCCGTGCGGTCATTAAGGGACCGTCACTAATTTCTCATGTTAGTAAAGTAAAGTGCCTAGTTAGGATTTATGTAAATAGTAAAATTAGCATTTGTTGACACTCCCTTATTTTGGTTGAATGTTCCACTATCCAGTATTGTTTGTATTGTTGTATTACACATTTAATACACTCTGTTCACATAATTATGGAAGACTTTTATGTTCTTTCCAACAGAAACCACACCATCACTCACCACACGGCATACAGCATTTTACAGCCTGTTAAATCCCCTCACTCACATTATGGATGTGTGCTTCGGATTCTTGTTAAATAAATGAGTGAACGGCAGATACCTGAGTGGCAGTGGATTTTGTGGATACGCCATCTGTTCTTATCGGACAACCCTGTTGAGATTGTGGATTCATAGAATCAGCACCTTATCATCTACATCATTCATAGTCAGGAGGTCAAGTCCATCCCTCTTAAAGTGACCTCCTCCATTACAATACTTGTATTCTTTTTTTATTAGCTGTTTTTAACCTTTACAGAGTTGTGCACCTTAAATACGGGGGCAGACTGTCAGTGCAGAGTTCTAATATAACATCATGAAGTAAAGGTAAAAAGTGAGTGCAAAGAAATCCTCAGCTGTGACACACGACATTGTGCCATCATGAACATGCTCACAGTAGATTAAAACTGCCCAAGTTTTTGGCCACACTAACAACATTTACTTACCCATATTACCCATATTAGCTTATTGCAACTTTACCCTATAGACAAAAATGAAATCCAATCTTTGCAGTTTTGACTGAGTGAAGGAGATTGAGTGTGCACATTTCTCCAAATGTTTCCTAAAACATAAATCCTTTGTACACTTTTAGAAGTGCTGAGCAGTAGATGATAAAGAGTCAAATATTCTGCTGTTGGAAAAAAAGACATTTTAAACAATAAATCCACTGAAATAACAAAACAATGAAAAGAAAGAAAAAACATTCATTTCCCTTACCTGCTTTCCTGGAGCCTCCAACTAATGTAGCATCCACTCTTCATCAAATATCTCATGTGCTGGTCTCCCTGCATAGCTTACAAACCTTTGAAATGTTTAGACAAGCCTTTTTTATACAGGGCCTACTGGTGCCACACTTGGACGTGACTCGTCCGTAAACTTTGTTAGTGTGTTAGTGTGCCAAGGATCATTGTTTTATGAATGTCTTACTTCATCTGAGGCTGCCCCTGAGACCGTGAAGCAACAGCATACCATAACATTTCCACCACCGTGCCTCACAGTGGGAAGTTCTTTTCTAGTCTTTGGTCTGAATCAAACTGTTTCTGTGGCCGAGCAGGTCTGTCCAGAGCGCGTTCTTCTAAAAGTTTTTGCTTATATGTTTGTAAACTGTCATTTTGCTTTTTGGACTGTAACAGCTTTTTACAGGAGTGCCACTTTGGCACACACAGCTGCAAGAGCTTCCTGCTGGTGATGTAACAAATCTGTGATTGTTGTTGATTTCTGCTCTTGGTGTGAATAATACGAGAATACACAGCTGTTTGAAATTTAAGCCACTTGTATATGATTAAATTTACAGGGAGTGATTTATTTCTGCAGAATTTGGAGAGCTCTTCAACATAATAACGCACCTTTCAATAACAAGGAAAATACAGGACTCCGGGTTTTAGAGGCTTTAGGTTGTACCCTTCAGTCTGTATGGGTCTAATTATTGGGATTGAGACTTACTGACCAATAGCACTGGGTTGGGCCCCTCTTTTTCCTTCAAAACTGCCTAAATTCTTTGTCGCACAGTTGCTGCAAATTTGTCAGTTGTAAATCTACAATGCAAACCTCTTTTTCCACCGCATCCTAAAGGTGCTCTGTTGGATTGAGATCTGGTGACTGTGGACGCCATTTGAGCACAGTGAACTCATTGCCATGTTCAAGAAACCAGTTAAAGAAGATTTGAGCTTTTTTGACATGGTTTCTTATTCTGCTTGAAGCAGTCACTATCAGAAGATAGGTGCACTTTGGTCCTAAAAAGATGAAAATGGTCAGCAACAATACTCATGCAAGATGTGGTGTTTAAATGATTCAGTTGGTTGTCCATTTTTCCCTCAGTTTCCTGCTCTTAGCTGACAGGAATGGCACATATTGTGCTCTTCAGCTGCTGTAGCTCATTTACTTTAAGGTTCAGCATGAACTTATGGGTTCAGAAGTACTCTTCTGAATACCTAAATCAACTTTCTTCTCCATTTTTATGCTAGCTTTGAACTTCAGCAGGTTGTCTTGACATGTCTAAATGCACTGAGTTGCTACCATGTGAATAGCTGATTAGGTAAATATGTTAATGAGCAGTTAAACAACTGTACCTAAGAACTGGTGCCAGCAAGTGTCACACCACATTGCTTATATTATTTTGAAGCCTAATAAATGTAGGTTTATTTGCTTTTTTCCATTAAATATTCCTTTGCATTTTGTTTTGTTGAATTTTACTTGTTTGAGTGTCTTACATATTTTTAAACGTTTGCTCAACCAAATATATCAAACAAGTCGACAGTTTACATGGGATGTTGGGATATTTCTTTACATGATTGACTTCAAGTCTATAAGGCTTAACTACTATTTTGTTTTAATCACACTTACAATAGTAAACATTTTTGCAAAACTGGTTTGACTTTCAAAGGTTTTTCAAGGTAGGCTTGAATCCAAATGTGCAGAGACAGACATTAAGAACATATGCTGTGTTTTTGTTGGTGTACTTTTGGATGAACTGTTTTCTGTCTAATTTGACTTATTCTCTTTTGTTCCTGTCTTTTTTTTTTTGAAGACATGTTCAATATATTCATATTTTTTTTCCCCAAGCAACATCAATTTGCAGTGATTTACTTTTTTTTCCATCTAAAGTTTGGACAGACTGCAGAACTTTGAGTGCTCTGTTTGAGCTTTTCATGGCCTCGCCATAGTAAACACCACATTTTATGGTCTTTTTTTGGACACTGAATCAGTAAATAAAGACATCAGTGACATGAAACACCTGATTTTCCTTTTCCATTTTGTTGCATCCCTTGCTATAAAAATCACTGGCCTCAGATTACTGTATGACTCTGTTTGGGGGCAGTGTAAATCCCTGGGATTTTTACATTTGCTCATCCCCAACCCATTCATTCCTTCCTACCGCACACAGCTCTTGGGATTAAACGGATTGAGAAGGGGGAAGGGAGTCCTGTGGGTGCTGGCTCTTTTAGCTCTTGCTTTGAGGATGATGGTCAGCTGCTGTTATGTAAGCCAAGTGGATTTCAAATGCATGGTTGGGCCACTCTCCTCTGCGGTGCATTATTTCTTTGTGCTCCACTAACCGGGTAGCCCACGCACACTATGCAACACGCATGCAAGTGCTGATGCATAGTAGCCTAAACTGTCCCGGCCTCTTACGCATTGCAGAATTCTTCACACTGTGAAGGGCACTGTGAAGGGCACAATTTTCATACGTTCACCTTAAAATTTGTTTGCAGACAGAACCTTATGAGTTTATGCGTTTAACCGCCACTCATATCATTCAGACTTGGTCACTTGCTATATAACCTTGCCATATCATATCCATTGGATGCTTTTACAGGTAATGATCACGGTGTTCCACTGTGTGTGAAATCCCAGTTACCCAGGCAGATTTGTAGCAGAGCTGTCACACTGGCAAAAAAAAAAAATGAATGTTCATTTGAGAGGGTTAGAGGCTAAGACTGCAGCAAACAAAGTTACTGTTTATAGCCATTTATAACTGTAACACATGATGGCCAAAGGAAAGAAGAAAACACCTCCAATAAACCAGAATTGTAGTAAAACGAGCATCTGTAAGTACACTGAACACAGGGCTAATGCAAAAACACCGTCAATATCAGATTTTATTTTGCATATGAATAATTTCCGATATCCATGCATACAGTATAATGAGCACACAATGTGGTAGAGACAGAGAGAGAGCGAGAGATATTGTCTTTACTATAGAATATATTCCACCTAATGTAATGGACGGTACTGTAGGTTACACTAACACAGCAGCAAGCCACGCTGCTTGCACTCCGTTAGTGTTACAGTGTCACGAATGAGGTTATTAAAACTGGTTAACTCCATTTACAAACTTGCGAGTATCTTTTCAACCGAGATTTGTAGAAATCTTATTTTAGTGGCCTCATAGAATGTTCTTTTTATTCTTTTGAAACCGGAACCTGATATATTGTGTATTTACATGGCATTTCATACAAAATAAATACTTATATATTTAATGATACATTTATATCATCATTGTAAACATGAAAACAAAACAGACATCATATATTGTTTTGTACTACAGGGACTGCAGAATCAAACAAAAGTGCTTGATCAGAGACAAAGATGTTACGCACCCCTGTTCTTGCTGTGATTGTTCAGAGATCAGATAGCACCGTATGAGTCCCGACAGAAGCTGTTTGTGGTTTATATTTGGTATTTTTCTTACTCAGCTTTTTTTTTTTCCTTTTCTTCCTCATACTCTCAGTATATTGTTTTTATGTCTCTGAGTTCTGTTTCAGACAGAGTCCACTTTGACCTGGTTGTTGTTGGTCATGAGCGGTGACGGTTTACTCTTGAGCCGCTCCCCTGCGTCATTCGAGCTGTCCTGGAAGAAGATGCGAGCCGTGCACACTGACACTACAATACGCTTGTACTCGCGCCGGAAGTTCTGGTTCAGCACGCCATACACAATGGCATTAAGGCAGCTGTTAAAGTAGGCCATGAAGTAGCTGGCCACGAACAACCACTCAGGGATGAGGGGAATCACAACCTCCGGTTTGATCGCTACAGCCAGTCCGATGAAGTTTAGCGGTGCCCAGCACACAGCAAAGAGCACAAACACCACAAACATGGTAACAAAGTTCCTAACGTCATGTGGCGTCAACTTGGGTCGATTGTCTGGCTTGACCCGTCTCCTTACCTGTATGACCAATATCCAAATGCGCAGGTAGCAGTAGGTGACAATCATGATGGGTAAAATGAAGTGGAAGAAGACCACGGCGATGGTGTACGCGGAGCTGGCCGACTGAACAAATGTGCAGGAATAAACCCGCGGGTCGTACTGAAGCGAGCCCACAAACAGGTTGGGCACGATGGCAACAACAGTCAGCGCCCAGATTAACAACACATAGCAGACAGAGTTTTTGTCGCTGTACAGTTTATCGTATTTGAGGCTGTGGCAGATATAACAGTATCGGTTGATGGCGATGCCGGTGATGTTGAAGATGGAGCCGATGACGCTGACACCCATGAGGAAGCCGCTGATTTGGCAGTGGACGTAACCCAGGTTCCAGCCATTGTGGAAGATGGAGGTGAGGACCAGAGGGTATGGGTAGATGGCCACCACAAGGTCTGCCACTGCCAGGCTCACCACAAAGATGTTCCCTATCGAAAACACAAACAGCAGAGACATGGATGACCAACTGAGAACAGACTGAGCATTCAATTAAAGGAGACATGGAGTCATTATATTCACAGACTGCCAAATGTTCCTTGCTTTAACATATTTACTTTTCCCCACCTTTCTGGGAGTCTTGTGACTTATTATGAAGAAAGATAACGAGTACAGAACAAATATGGCGGCATGAAAACCGCATCATTAATAAAGTATTGTTGATGTCACCCCTGTGGACTTTGGATTGGATAATTTAAGACATGGATAAAGCTCTGCTGCTAATTCCCATCTTTCCCCTGAGTCAGAATCTTTTAAACTGAGCAAGAACACAGAATTACAATTTGTATAAATATCACTGAGAAGATTTTCTATGTGATCATCTGACTCAAGATGCAAGGCTCCTCATTTCTTACAGCATTAAAGGCAAAATCTGCCCAGTGGAAATGACAATCCTTTTGAAAATCTAAGCCCATTGCGTGCTTGCTAAGATAGCTGGCCTTAATTAAGATAGATGTAATCAAATGTGCTAAAACAAAGAAGACCCCCACTAACACAATACTTTAGAGACATCTATTTGTTTCTCTTGCAATTTTGTAACTTAAGCTGGAGGAAAAGTGCCTCAAGGCTGGATGTTGAGAGGGAATCCATCTGCAGTTTGGTATTGTATTTGTGCGTATGCACATGTGCACTTGTGTGAATGCATAAACACAGTGGTAGTTTCCCTCAACGATTTGGCATGTGTGAACATCAGCGTACATTCAGCTGTTACCTTTTGATGTTGGTGAATAATGAAAGACGAGGAGGTCCCTCTCGCTAAATAATGCATATTTCTAATTGTCAGGAAGGACTCTACAGTGCGCATGGAAGGTAAGCATGATCTAAAGTGGGGATTATAAAGATACAGTCTGCAGGAAACACCCAGCCACCAAAGGACCAAGTCTGTCCCACTGGATGACTTTGAGAGTGTCAAAATTGCAAAGAATAGGGCATAATTTTGCATCAGGAAGAATTGTGGAAGTTGGTATGAATCGATGTTGCCATGAGAGTGGTTGTTTAAAATTGTATCATTCTATGTAGGCCCTGAACAGTTGATTGCACTGTAACTTAAGAAAACACCAGTAAAACACCTATGGTATGAATTTAAAAATCCTAGGTGACCTCCTTCTTGAGTACCGCATTCACGAGCTTAGATGCCCACGCCGCCCGCCTGGTGAGGTGACAACAATATCAGTCTTTTACAGCTAAGGGGTGAAAAAACAGCGTGAAGTGAATAAAACACAGCGGAAGGAGAAAAAATAACATCTCCCAAAACACAACGGAAGTGTATTTTGGGAGAGATTAACGTGACAGAACAGCTGTGAGAGGATTGCACAGGAAGACACACTTAAAACAAGGAGCATTCATCGCTTTTGTGAGGAAGAGAAAGATACTAGGTAATTATATGAATCACATGATTCATATAACACTGTAGATACATGTTTGCTATTACCTATGCAGCTGTTATGTTGTGACTTCTGCAGCTGTTCCATCACGTTATTGTCTCCGTAAAAACACTTCCATCCTCTTTTGTGAAATCTTTCTCCTCATTCTGTTGAGCTGTATATCATTTCTATTGTGTTTTGTGTGCTTTTGAAGCATTTTTCTATTTGCTAGTGGTTCTTTTGTAAGGTGAAGTGTATTTGACCTCTCAGGGCCACCTCATATATATCTTAGTTTCGGAGCATCTGTGGTTCCAGTGGTAGAGAGGGTCATCTATGAATCGAAATGTGGGTGGATCGATCCCCACTTCATACACAGAATTGTATTACCAGAGTTCTGAAGGATGCTGGGCATGATACTGAACCCCAAGTTGCCCCTGATTCATTCATCAGAGAGTGTGTGTGAGAGATATATATAAAAAAAAAAGGATACAGATAAAATCACTGTATGTGTGACTGGGGGAAAGAGAATTAATACAAAGTGCTTTGAGTGCTCAAAATTAACTATAAAGTGCTACCAGCTCATTTCCTATTACCATAGGAAAGTTGTATGGCAAGTCAGTACCGATGGCCTGTCATACCACACCAAAGTAAAGTCTTTAAACCCAGCAGTAATAAAAGGAAGGGAAACATTTGGAGGTGTATATTGCCCATGAACTAAAATAAGTTTGACACCCCTGATCAACAGACTGGGTTGTCACGATCCTGGGTCTTATGACCCAGTGTTTTGAGTTTTAGTTCATTTTGATGTTTATAGAATGTTTAAGCTCATTAGGTCTCCTATGTTCATTTGCTTATTAGTTCCCCCTTGTGTTTCCAACCCATGTTAAGTCTCCCCTGCTCTTCATGTGTTTCATGTCTGTGTCTTACGTTGTCAAGTTCTGGTTGTCATGTCTGCGTCTCATTATGTTTCCTATTTTATTTTGAAGAGATCTTGTGTTTTTATATTATGGGTTATGTTTTGAGTCCTTTGTTGTACTGTTTCTTGTTTCCTTAGGTCTCAGTTATGGTTATCATAGGTTTAGTTCTTTGGCTTTGTAATATGGCTTCCCTGTGTTCCATGTTGTGTCTACTGTGACGTTTTTGTACCATGTTTCAGGTTCCTATGTTCCGTCTCCCCAGTTGCTGTTAAGTTTACATGTCTAGAGTTCAGTCAGTATGTTTCCTGTTTTATTTTGAAGAGGTCTGGTGTTCCTGTGTTCATCGTGTTTAGTTTTACTCTTCCACTGTGACGTCGTTATGTTCATGTGTCAGCTGTTTCTCCATGTGTTCCCACTTCCCTCATTATCCTCCTGTGTGTATTTAGTCCGTGTGCTCTCAGTCATTCTTTGTCAGGTCGTCTGCTCATCCATGTCACAACTTCAGGTATCTATGTCAGTTCACCATGTTTAAGGTTTTTTCATGTTTAGTTTTAGTTCACCCAGTTTAGGTTATTGTTTAGTTTCACCAATGCCCTTTTGTTTGTACCCTCTTTGCTAGCCTCAATAAACGGCTTGTTTTTTGTTAAATCCACGCTACGTTCAGTTTTTGGTCTGCGTTTGAGTCCTCTTTTGCAAACACATACAGTCTGCCCCAGCCAGACTGTGACATGGGTAGTAATCAATGGGATGCAAATGCTTTCTTTGCCCCAGAACTGATGGGAAAATTATATACCCTGTTAAAGAGGGACACACTTTTGCACAATGACAGCTGACAGAAAATTACTGTAATTCTCAGCCTCTTTCCAATGATGAGCAAAAGAGACAAAAGCATAAATATTTGATGACACCTTGCAGGAACACACTCACTTGTGTGTGCAGGCACACACCTCTGGACTTTGGCTTGAACCCTCTGTGATGACGATGTTGGAGGACCCTACGATAAAGCCACATGGCATTCTCCCTAGCTTTCATTCGTCTCAGTGGAATGCGTTCTGCTTATGAACATAGGACGAGCCCGGATTTGCAGATGTATTGACAGCTTGTCACAAATGATAAGACGGATTCTGTGTCGCATAGAAACTAAGGTGCATCACATGTATCTCTGCAATCACTGCAGTGCGCAAAGCAATTAAATGTTTGCACGGACATTTGTGCAGCCAGTTACAGACATGTTCCCTAAACCTGTAGACAGACCTGTCAGTCTCACCTAAGGATTAGAAAGAAGCACATTGGTGCTCAGTGGCACTGTTATCTCCGATAAACCATGCTATTCTACTGCCAGGAATCGCATGTGGCTATTAATTAAGTTTGTCCTTTTGTATTTCTCATTGGGCTGCCCTCTATACGGAATTAAATGCACCTGCTGTTGTCACAAGATCCCACGGCTGCAAGAGAGCTTTACTATATATGTACGTGTGTGGTGTGCTTTTTGTTCATCTATCTTTGTGAGGACCTTGAGAAACAAAGTTTTTTTCCTTTTTTTTCCCCAGAGGCACCTGTAGACTTTCATGTAGTATTTTTCTGTACATGTGTAACAACATGGGTGAGTATGGTGAACAATATACAAATAATTCATGATTAAAACCCTCCACATTGTACATTTAAGTAATCAAACAGTCCATAAGAGAAAATGTGTTTAGCTAAAGGTCTGGTTAGACTGTTTTACAGAGTGACAAATAGAGATGATCACAGTGATGGAATTAAATCCATCTGATTGGGTTTTCTTTGTTTTTTAACAGTGACAACTAATTTGCTGTTGTGAACAAACGGCCCCACAACATCTTCCCTGTGTACTCAGACTTGTATTACCTGAGTTTTGACCTGTTCAACGAGTAAAAGAAGTATTTTGAACCAATTTCATGGTAACACACGCAACTTTTTTTGTTGAGAAGTTGCCACAAAAAAGTACAAATAAATAGCTATCACAAATACAAGCAGTTGTCAGGGTTTTGGCACAAGTAGCTAACATTATTGACGTCTAATTCACCTAAAAATTGATTTATAGAAATGTAGAATTAATCACGTAATGTTTTATAGAGTCCAGATTTGTTTTATTATTAAACTTTATTGTGTTATATTGTCCAGTGTATCTATTGTTTTGTCTCTTTCATATGGTTCAACAGCATTTCACTTCATCCACTAAACCAATAAAAAAAGGTTATGCAAAACAAACAGCACTTTAGTGGCATTTTTTATATGTTTGTCACACTTAATGGTTTCAGATCATCAAACAAATTTAAATATGAGACAAAGATAACAGAAGTAAACACAAAATCCAGTTTCTAAATGAAAGTGTTTATTACTAAGGGGAAAAAATCCAAACCTTCATGGCCCTATCTGAAAGAAATGGTTTCTTCTTTACACTTAACACATCCAGCACTCACTATTATTATCAATAGTCATGTTAATGTGATAAATATATGTCCAATATTTACCCTCCCTTTAGCCATGTTTCAGCCTCCACCCACTCCTCAGGGAAATATGTGCCTTTTTAGCAGCTTAATGCTTCATAGTGCTCACCAGCTGGCAGCTAACTTTGTCTGTCTACCTCTCAGTGCCGGACAGGATAGCATACAAATAACACAGAGTGTTAAACTGAACAGAATCAGAACAGAAAGATAAAAAAAAACAGAGAGAGATTGTAATTTTGTAGGTTGACTAAAAAGTGACCCCTTTCACTTTATTAAAAAAATAGAACAAAAAAACAAAACACTTGATCAGTTCCTATTTATTCTACTGAGTACAGCCTTGAAGTGCAAACACATGAATGTGTGTCACAGCTAGCACTGTGTGTGTGTGTGTGTGTGTGTGTGTGTGTGTGTGTGTGGAAAAGGGTGCAGTTAGTAAAACTGTGTGTACTACCAAATGAAAACATGTTTCCACGTTCAGAGAAAGTGTCAAGACAACGTGCTAACCGTCAACTTTAGTGGCCTCCCCCTCTCTTCTACAGCTATTCTTTACTGTAACAACCCTGTTACAGGGTTTTAAAGTCAAGTCACTCAGTATTAACAGCCTTGACCTTGACAAGGTGAAATGCTTACAGGCAGGTGGCTCTTTTGGCTGTTGGACTCTCTCACTCACTGACTCTGTCACTGTGACTAGTCCTGTGATTGACGCATCACTCTGAGTTTTCATTTGGCTCGAGGAGAGATATGGCCTGGTGCAGTGTCCCTTTTCCATTTCTGCAATCCCACACTTTAAACCAGTTTCTATTAGGACTTAGGCACAAGTGAAGCCCATCTGAGCATTTTTTTTTTTTTTTTGCCAATGTAGCTTGCAATGAATTTTGGCACAGTCTGCTAAGCTGAGAAGATACACAGTTCATTTAATGTCAGCTTGACTTTTCCCACATGTTACGGTGTCGCAGCATAATCTCAGAAGCGAATATGGTGATTTTTGAACTGATCCCCAGACATGGCATACCATCTAAATTACTTTTTCAATAATCTAAGTCAATGCTAATTTTCGTAGTAATGACTCCCTTACCCTGAAACATCTGAATTTGGATTTTATCCAGTTTTTCTGAGCAGTTAGTTTAGTTCAGACAGGCTGAATGCAAAGTGTCTCTGAGCAGCTATACCGAGGTCTTTCAACATATTTTCCAAAGGGATTGAAGAGCTGGATTCTACTGGGTCATACAAGGGCGGTCACTTTTTTCTCCTGAAGCCATTGCAGTGATATGAAAGATCTACCCTCCTATCAGCTCAAATTATCCATCCTAGTTAACGTTATTAATTCAAACAGGCCTAAAACCTTAGACTCATTATAACTATGTACTAATCAGCATGTGATTGTTTACCCTAATCAGCTACTAGGGCATTACAGTGGGTCCTAGCACACAATGATGAACTCTCTGGCAGACACCAACATAAACTCTGGCCAAGTCAGAGGGAAGACCAATTATACGGTTATTGCCCATAATTGGGCATTAGCACTGAATTAAGTCTAAGCCAAGAACTCATCAACTTTTAATCAACTGGACTTTTTCATAAGCATCGCTTCTCTTGAGTGAGTTGACTCTGTGTACCGTCTGCTAGCGAACAGCACAACATAAGGCTTCATATTTGGGTGCTTGTAGACGCTTTGTAAAATTCTAATTAAAAGTTTTATAGAATAGAACATCGAAAACATATCAGTTGTTTAAACTCGGCTAAATGTTTTCAGTTTGTGAAAGTTCTGGACTGCAGGCAGGCCAGTTCAGCACCTGGACTCGTCTGCTATGAAGCCATGTTATTGTAATTTCATGTCATGTAATTTCAGACTTATTCTGCTGGCCTTAGTCTTTGCCTCAGTCTTTCTTAAATGAGCTTTGGCCCAGAAGAAATGGTTAGGTTTCTGGATCATGTTCATAAAAGAGCTTTAACCAGCATTTGAGGATGGCTCAGCGAATTGTGTTCACAGACATCGATTTCTGGAAGTGTTCCTGAGCTCATGCAGTGATTTTCATTACAGAGTTATGTCTGTTTGTAATGCAGTGCTGCCTGAGGCCCTGAACATCACAGTCGTTCACTATTGATTTGTGGCCTGGTAGGTTGCACACAGAGATTTCTCCAGACTATCCAGAGAATTTGCCCATCTTTGATGATATGTAATGTAGATGATGAGAAATTCAAAGTTTCATAACTGTACGCTGTGGGAAAAATGTTCTGAAACTGTTTCACAATTTGTAGGGTTTTTTGTTTTCAAAACTTTACTTCTGAGAAACTTTGCCTCCAAGAGGCTGTTTTTATAGCCAGTCATGTGACTGACCTGTTGCCAGTGAACCTAGTTAGCTGTGAAATGTTCCTCCAGCTGTTTATTTGTAGTAGCAGTTACTTTACCAGCCTGTTGCAATGTTTTTGAGATTTGCAACAGGCAAATTCAAAATGCAAATAGTCTTAATGAAACAGTAAAAATCCTAGTTTAAACACTAGATGTTTTCTACATTTTATTTTCAATTAAATATCTGTTTAAGAAAATTGTGTTTTTATTTACATTTTATACACATTTTTTTTATTGGGGTTTTATTCAGAGTGCAGGGGCCTGTTTTCAGCATCAAAACTGCTTTGTTCCAATAGAGCACTGTGTTACCTAAGGCATGTTTGTTATATAAAAAGGCTTACTGATCATTAGAATACCCTTTTACCATTATGCTAGAAAGCTAAAAAGGGTTATGCAAATGAAAGAAGCAATAAATTTGGCTGTCTTAATAATAATAATACAAAAAACAGCAGCTCGTTTTCTCTCTGTTTGGAGTTTGTTAATTTGCCCATTTTTATCTTCAACTAAAAGAAAAACATTTTAGTATTCAACAAAGACAGCAATTAATAACAGACCAAAAGAAGAATTACCTTTAGTCCTATGGTAACGTGATGGGAGAAGACTGCATTTTGTTAATTAAAGTGACATTTCTCTCCAGATTTTTTTTCTCTGGCCTGAAGTCCTATTTATCTAAATTGTTTAGGTAGGAGCTGCTCAGCATTGAAGACATCAGTCGCAGAGATGTCTGCCTTTTTCCAGATCCAGAAGTTTCTTGAGAAAATCACGAGCAATGTCATTCATATATTCAGAAATCATGATCAAGTTACTATAAAAATAAAAAAAATCTACAAACCTTGTTTTGAGTAACTTTGTGTAGTAAGTATTTCATTTCTAAGCATTAAAGGACCTTCAGCTGAGCTGTAATGTTAGCTACATAGCTGTCATAAAAAACTCACTAAAACAATCTCGATGGAGAAATAGCTTTAGACCTACAAAATCAGGACTCCGCGTAAGAAGAAAAATGTGTAAATTTAATTTGGAGGTGAGTTTCCACTTTAAACATGTCATGCACTACTGCCATAGATAGTTATGTGCTTCTTTGTCATAGATACTACAGCCATGGTCACTACAAGCCATGTCCCAGTTACAGATTTTGCTATAGAGTGCAGCGACTTTACTCCCATAAGAGCCTCCTTATAAAATAATGTGTATGTGCTGAAGGTCAGCAGCAGGGGGAGTCGGTCTGAATATGCAAGCTGTATATTATGTGTCACTCTGTCCAAACTGCACAACCAAACCAGGCATTTCGTCGACTGATGTTGTGACTGAGGTCAGAATAAATGAGCTGAGAATCATAACTTATTTGTTAATGTATCATGTTAGTATAGAAATATGCATATATTTTATGTAAACAACATATAAATGCGTATATAAACACATCTTGCACTTTGAATTTCAATTATAAATGACTGTATTTTCACAACAGTGCGACGTGTGAAATCTTTTTTATTTGTATAACAAAGTTGTTTTTCCTGACCAACAAAATACACAAAAGATTTTAATCTCACCAAAAGTGCGAAAACAGGAATGGCAGTTCCTGAGAACATGGGCAGCACAGTGTATGATGTATTTTTATTTGGCTGAAAACTGAGTCCGGTTTAGTGCAGCCTCACTTAGTTCTTAATAATGTGCATCTCCCAGCAGACAAAATTAATACTTCTGTAGTAGAAATAAAAAGCAATTATGAAACAGTGGCAAAGGGGGTAATAAACTCTTCACTTCACACTCGGTGACCACAGAATCTCCACAACGATACAAAAGCTTATTTGTAGTGTTACATAAATACATCTTGCCACATTGAGATTTTTAAGAATGAAAAAGGCTCCAGTTACACTTATCCACTTGTGCAACAATATAACTAACACAGCAGCCAAAATGGTATGAGATAAGGACTGTGGTTATCTGAAAGTATAACAGCACAAATACCTATTTGACTTGCAGAGTCAGATTAGTATGTGGACTGCAGCACTGTGTAGATTACAACAGGCTGTTACAGGTGGTTAGCTCAGAGTTATTCACAAAATGTTAAATGAAAAAAAAAAGAGGCTTGTCTAGATATCTACAAATCAGACACTGCATTAAAAACACACACAGGCAGGGACAGTATCTAAAGGAATCCAACTCATATTGAGACTCATATGATACATGCACCCCGACTTGTAACAATAAAGCAAATCAATTATCTCATATTTACAAATTGTTAATGACATCAAGAAAACACCTTACATGTTACAGGTCAGTGGGAAATTAGAGCGCGTTACAACTGTAGATGATGACACTTGGACATCGCAACACTAGGATGTTTGTTCTGGCTGTTACAGGGGGGTTGGGAGCCAGCCATGAAAATAATTTGACTGGAAAGTAAAAATGAGGTTCTTCAGGGCTCCTCCAAAGACAAGCATTGTTAAAAATATGGGTAATAACAATTGCTGAAGAAAATGCAGTGTGGTTAGGGATCATAGCCACATGTCCTGGAACTGCAAACATTATAAAAGTGCAAACTTTACCATATGTGCTATATTTTACATGTTTTATTTATGATTGCAAGAAAAACTGATTAGTGATTACCATTAACTGGGTGAAACCTAACTCTCCTACAATAGCTCAGTGGTTACAAAAGTTAAACATGTCGAAAAGATGGACATGACTGCCATCCCATATCTTAAACTGCCTCTGTAGGATGGACACCTGCTATGATCTACCTGGATAAAGACGTAGTTTGATGTATTTTGCAAACATCTGTAATAACAGGTTTGTTAGTTCATCTGGCATCTTAGTTTCTGTCCTCTCTTTGTTTGCTCTTTTCTCCTTTTTTGCCCCTTTTTGCTTTGTATTGTTAAAAATGCCTTCTTTTGTTACTAGCAATTAAGTTCCGGAAAAAAGAAGAACAATGCATTCGAGCACTTCTCTGATCTCTTGATGATTAAAAAACCTGAACTGAAGTCCGGGTGATGTTAGATTGGCTGGTTGCCATTTTTTAAAGAAATGCAGCTGACAAAAACAATCGACATTTATAAGAATATAAATGAGAGGTCAACGAAAAAATTGTGCCGTCATCCTTTAGTCTACTTTAGGTAATACTGTGTGAAGAACATATTCGTACAATAAATACACGTGAGGGTGTTGAAGTAAGGTGACACAGTGGTGGGGTGGTGGCACTGTTGGCTCACAGCTTGTATGTGGAGTTTGCATGTTCTTCAATTCAAAGTATGCCAAACACTTTACTTACTTTTAGCACAACTATGGAATATGGTACAATGCAAATAAACGAGAAGGCATTCTGTAACCTGTAGTGAAATAGCCAATCCAAATACTGGATTGCTAGCTCTTATATAAAGATGATACCTAGATGAAAGAAAGGATCCCATGTGTTTTAGTGTTAGCTTAAAACATCTTGCATCTATCACTATGGCAAGGTAAAAAAGAAATGGATTATCATGGTACTCCGTCCTGGCAGATTTAGAGTGGCAGCTCCTGGGTTTGCTCGCAGAAATGTGACAAAATGCACACAAAAACAACAACAATTTTGATGTTGGAAAATTACTTGAATTGCATTAAAAATAACGCAAGAGAAAAAGATGTTGAAAAAAACTGTAGAAACAGAGAAGAGATGGAGGCACTCCTCTAAAGAAGCAGAGTAATTATGTCCCAGGGTCACTATTGCATTTGTGAATATTGTATTTATGAATGAAGCCGCTGACAGCCGTGGATGATGAGACTCGCAGCCGTTTTAATCCCCTCGCATCTTTTACAATGCTATTTCAAGACTCTAGGATTGGTTCAGAAACACACAACAAAGAAAAGCGCATTAATAATAAAATATATAAGACAAAACAGTCGGTAGTCTATCAGTTGTTTTCTCCTTTGCTGTGATAAAGTATTTGCTTTCAGCTGCTGTGAGAAAAGTAGGAAAAAAGAAGCCCTTTTGACATGGTTTTTAGGTAGAAGAGGTTTATTCCTACCCTGGTGTGGCAAAGGAAAGAAGGGATTTGCAAATTGACCTCAAGTGCCCTCTCTGCTAAAGGAGTACCAAACAGAAAGAGCAGAGTGGAAAGCAGCGTGATGCACTGCCAACCTGATTTCTGTTTTGCATCCAGCACCAGCGCTGTTTTTACAAAGCAGTAGCCTGAGGATTATTTTTAAATGTCAGAATAAAAGTGTTAATCACTGCAGTTAACACTGACACACAGGCAGTGCAAGTTCAAAAATTTCCTCAATGACCATGGCAACACATTTTTCCTTGGTTTTATCAGACTGTTTTTAATTCAAGGTTATTTCCTGACTCACGGCATTTGAGAATGTTTATCTTAGCTTTCCCACAGGGTAGGAAATTCCTCAGCGATATTCTCGAGTAAGTAGACAATGTCCTTTGTCCAGGAAAAATTTAAAACAGCAGACCTTTCTTCCTCTCTCGACAGCAACACATAATACATGTCAATGTTTTTTGTCTTTTGCAGTTTTTAAGGAATGATCGATGAGTTCCCTTTCTGCCGTGGCACAATTAGGATGTCCGGTGGGTCTCAGTGGTGCGATGCGGCTTAAGTGACACTTTAGCAACATCTCAGATCTAGCGAGAACTGCCCAATCAACTCAAAACCTCAAACATCTAACTAAGCAGTCTCAATCTCAAATTGCTGGGCCTCTTTCCCACAGCGAACACTACAATTTTGAGGCTCATGTGTTGTGAAAATACCTGTCTGCCACACTTACTTTCCCTGTTCAGGGAGCAGAGATGACAAAACACCACGGGTGGTGTCACACTGGATGTCAGCCAGGGCCCCACAGCTGGTGGCCTGACACAGCCTGACAGGTCCAGTCACGTCTTCCAGATAAAGCCTCCAAGACAAGTTGTCCAATGTCATGTTGTCAATCTGATTACATAGTCTTCATGTGTCATGAACTAGTGGCAAATCCAGAATATAAAAAAATTAACCTGTTTGCCAGACTGGGCATGAAAATGAACTAAATTTGCAACACTTGTATCTGTGTGAACCAACATGCTGTCATCTTTAGTCACAGATGTGCTAGTATTTATTATTCCACAACTATGATCTTGATGAATATCAGGTCACTATGAACAAGATACTGTACTTGGAAAACCCCCTAGGAGTTGTAGGTTGGGTGGACCATGTGGCCACAGCTCTTGTAGCTTCTGGTGCTGCTAAGATTTACAGTAGTCCAGCTGCTCCCTAGTGAGCAAGACCTTTAGCTACAACATTATATCTGCATTTGGTTGACTTTTCATCCCACGATTCCAAAAAGAAAACAAAGTAGGGCAATGTTAGAGTAGCTTACAGAAGATCATTTTTCAGACACTTCCAGTGTGACTAAAATCTCTTTGAACTTGCGGTAATACAAATTTAAGCTCGGTGACATCTCGATTGCTACATTTCTTATAAATTCAGGTAGTGTCATGTAGTGAGGGGTGAGTGACAGGCAAGAAGTGGACCTGGAATGCAGGACTCAATAGACAGAAATTAAACTCAAAACTATTTAGCTTTGTTGCTGGCACAAAATGCAACGAAAACAAACTTCAAAACAGAGCATAGAAGGAACTAGCTGACCAACTACTGATTGACAATTAGCTGGATAGACAGAAGTCATACACACAATGAAGTAAAAAATACAACACCGAACAGAGGGAGATGCAGACAATATGTACACAAGAGGTTGATTAAGAGAAGTGGAAACACATGGGCACACAGCTGAACTAAATCATAACTAATGTGAATGGGCAAGCAGAAATGTACATTACACACATAAAACACAAGACTATCAAAATAAAACAGGAAATAACCCACACACACACACGCTCACACACCGAGGCTCAGACACGTGAACTTGGCATTGGGACTGGGGCTAAACAGACATGGAGACTTGACAGTCTGGGGAAACAAAGGGATGAAACTCAAGGAGATGCACATGGAAACAGGAAGGGAGAAAACAACAGGACAGGACAACAAACATACTCATGGAGACAGAACACAGACAGACCAGACAGACATGGGACATGACTGGGGAGAAAGGAGGTAAACAAACACGGGGAAACTAATGGCAGGATACCGAGAAAAGACAGATAAACTGGACACGACGGGAAACAAAGATAAAATAACAACTAAGAACACTAATGCAATAGAGAATTCAAGACAAACTGACACTGTACGAAAATTGAATATAAAATTTCATAAATAAAGAGTCCAGAACAAACTCTACAAAAGGCTACAAAGAAGAAGGCTACAAAAATGCAGACGAGAACTGTGCCATATTATACTGTCCACAACAACACCAATAACACTTTTTGCATGATAAAAAGTGTCTTTCAGTATCAATGATACAGCAACATCATGTATTTATGTTTCCTACCACACACAATGGTGCTAAATCGCCTCTGATGATGACTTAAAACCTATAAAAGGAGCTAAATAAATAATGTGGAAGTACTTAGGCTACAAGAGATCACGCCTCCACCAAGTGCAACACTTTGCAAATTATTTAAGAAACCTGTTTTTTTCACTACTTGAGAAAACACTCCAAAAGTGAAAGAATGACTCACTCGAACATCGCTAGAGCATTCGCTAGTTGGTTCCACGTGACAGGAAGAGCAAACAGTGGACGGAAATCACTGATGCAGTCAGTGGAAAAGCAGAACTGTGAGTAACTGGTTAAAAAAAACTCAACCCAGGTACAAGATACTTCATTTTTTGACACTATTGTGAATGTCCCAAAGAGTTACAAGGTTTAATTAGTAATAAGGTTAAAGTGTAAAGCAATCATGTTATACTTTTACTTAAAATTTCCAGGGAAAATACTGCTTTTGAGCTTACATTTGTCTTATGCTGTATCACTGTATTTAGTATAGTGTTAGTACTATGTCACTATATTACTGGCACCTTGTGGCAATAGCTCGCACTTTGAACTCGGTAGTTGGTCATCAATGAAATTAGATGACTGCAAAAGAAGTACGAGACATACCCTTCATTTTGTTTAAATGATGCCACCTGTGAGCTGCAATTTTGCAACAACAAAATGTTCAGTGTTGTTTTTTCCATAACACACTAAATATGATTATCACAGATTTGCTTGAAATATCGTGATATCTTTTGGATATCATATCGCACAGCCTTAACCCAGGATGCAATCATCGATTTACATTATATAGTCTTGCAGAAGACAGTGATATTGATGCACATTCACATATGCACATACCTTTGCAAACTGCCAGTTGAGCAATTTAAGGCGCTCAGTTGGAAGATTCTAAGAACTGGTTAAACTGGTTGGACAATTTCTAAATGAAATCTACCATTCAAACAGTCAGGTAGGTGACTGTTATGATTACAAATCCAAAAAGAAGAGTGTTCACTAAAAGGAAAATCATCATCATCAATCCATCTGAAAGGTAATGCAAGGAGTCCTTTTGGATTCAGAGCTACGGCTGGAAATTACCCCGATGAAGATAAAGCTGTTTGCTGACTTTGTAAAAATGCATGCAGCCACCGAGCACCACAGAGCACCATTTCTAAAAATGAAAAATAAAATATTACAGTCAAGGTTTAAAAAAAACCTTTTTGCACAACAGACCTTTAACATAGATACACATATACCAACATGCACACAGCATTACAATCATCAAAATAAAGACTAGCTGTTCTGTGTGAATCTGTTTTCTTTCCATTCAGATGAACAAAGAACACTTTGTGAACACACAATGCAGACAAATTATCTGGCGGAAAAGGGATTTTTCAAACTGTTCTCACCTATCCCACCCACATAAAACCTTTTAACCCCCCCTCAGTCATACCTCAGTATTTCACAGGTGATTTCACTCTAATAGAGTAGCTGTCTGAAAGGCAAACCAGTGTAGAGCACGGCAGGGGGCTGATGGGTTGACCCAGATAGAGGGAAACAGACATAAAGTTCAACCAGGACACATGGAAAAGATTTGAACACAGTGCAACAGTGGCCACTGCTTAACTGACCCTGAATCTCTCTCAGACACTCACTCACTCACAGCGAAATCCAAAAACCAGTTAAGTGCCCATCTCTCCTAAAAAAAAAAAAAAAAAAAAAATCTGTAGTCTTTCATATGCTCATCACCTGCAACTCAACTGGGAGCAGAAACAGAATGTAATCCATCCATCACTTTCCAGATAAAGCTCTATTTCCTCAAAGTGAACATTTGTTTAAAAAAAAAAGGAGAACAGAAGTCCTGTCACTTATGTAAGGAGTGTACACATCCAGCTCTGCAGACAGAAGGCTACTGTATAGATGAACAGAAGTACTGTCTGCAGATGGTCACATGGAGGGTGCTGAAACATTCGACTCTCCTCCTAAACTCTTCCGAGTCAAGAGGTGATGAAAAGAGCCTCAGGGCTTTAGACTATTAGATGGAGCCTGTTTTGATAGCTAAAATAAAGAACTGAAGCCTAACGTTCTTATTGTATGTTACATTTGATTCAGTTGTTATCCTCATGGGACCTGACATCTAATTTCAAGGGCACTGTGAATGGAGAATGTTGAAGCAGAGAATAGCTATAAAGCAATGTATGCATTGATGTTAAAATGCAAATACGCAGGTGTGTGTGCTTCTCTGAGCATGTGGCTATGAATATGAACAGCTACTCTTAGTACCATTGATGTTAAGTTAGACTCTTTTTCTCCAATTGATCTTTCTGAGTTAACTTCAATAATTACTTCCTCCAAACCATCAACGTGTCTTTTAGACCCCATTCCTACAAAACTGCTCAAAGAAGTCCTGCCATTGATTAATTCTTCGATCTTAAATATGATCAACCTATCTCTAATGGTCGGCTATGTACCACAGGCCTTCAAGCTGGCTGTGGTTAAACCTTTACTCAAAAAGCCATCTCTAGACCCAGCAGTCTTAGCTAATTATAGGCCAATCTCCAACCTTCCTTTCATATCAAAAATCCTTGAAAGAGTAGTTGTCAAACAGCTAACAGATCATCTGCAGAGGAATGGTTTATTTGAAGAGTTTCAGTCAGGTTTCAGAGCTCATCACAGCACAGAAACAGCTTTAGTGAAGGTTACAAATGATCTTCTTATGGCCTCTGACAGTGGACTCATCTCTGTGCTTGTCCTGCTAGACCTCAGTGCAGCGTTCGATACTGTCGACCATAATATCCTATTAGAGCGATTAGAACATGCTGTAGGTATTACAGGTACTGCACTGCAGTGGTTTGTATCATATCTATCTAATAGACTCCAATTTGTGCATGTAAATGGAGAGTCCTCTTCACACACTGAGGTTAATTATGGAGTTCCACAGGGTTCAGTGCTAGGACCAATTCTGTTTACATTATACATGCTTCCCTTAGGCAGCATCATTAGAAGACATAGCATACATTTTCACTGCTATGCAGATGACACCCAGCTCTATCTGTCCATGAAGCCAGATAACACACACCAATTAGTTAAACTGCAGGAATGTCTTAAAGACATAAAGACCTGGATGGCCCCTAACTTTCTGCTTCTTAATTCAGATAAAACTGAGGTTATTGTACTCGGCCCTGAAAATCTTAGAAATATGGTATCTAACCAGATTCATACTCTGGATGGCATTACCTTGGCCTCCAGTAACGCTGTGAGGAACCTTGGAGTCATTTTTGACCAGGGCATGTCCTTCAACGCACATATTAAACAAATATGTAAGACTGCTTTCTTCCATTTGCGCAACATCTCTAAAATTAGAAATATCCTGTCTCAGAGTGACGCTGAAAAACTAGTTCATGCATTTATTACTTCCAGGCTGGACTACTGTAATTCATTATTATTAGGATGTCCAAAAAACTCACTGAAAAGCCTTCAGCTAATCCAAAATGCTGCAGCAAGAGTACTGGCAGGGACTAGAAGGAGAGAGCATATTTCTCCTGTTTTGGCTTCCCTTCATTGGCTTCCTGTTAAATCCAGAATTGAATTCAAAATCCTGCTCCTCACATACAAGGTCTTAAATAATCAGGCCCCATCTTATCTTAATGACCTTGTAGTACCATATCACCCTATTAGAGCACTTCGCTTTCGCTCTGCAGGCCTACTTGTTGTTCCTAGAGTATTTAAAAGTAGAATGGGAGGCAGAGCCTTCAGTTTTCAGGCCCCTCTTCTGTGGAACCAGCTTCCAGTTTGGATTCGGGAGACAGAAACTATCTCTACTTTTAAGATTAGGCTTAAAACTTTCCTTTTTGCTAAAGCATATAGTTAGGGCTGGACCAGGTGACCCTGAATCCTCCCTTAGTTATGCTGCAATAGACGTAGGCTGCCGGGGGATTCCCAAGATGCATTGAGTTTTTCCTTTCCAGTCACCTTTCTCACTCACTATGTATTAATAGACCTCTCTGCATTGAATCATATCTGTTATTAACCTCTGTCTCTCTTCCACAGCATGTCTTTTATCCTGTCTTCCTTCTCTCACCCCAACCGGTCGCAGCAGATGGCCGCCCCTCCCTGAGCCTGGTTCTGCCGGAGGTTTCTTCCTGTTAAAAGGGAGTTTTTCCTTCCCACTGTCGCCAAAGTGCTTGCTCATAGGGGGTCATATGATTGTTGGGTTTTTCTCTGTATCTATGAAGCGCCTTGAGGCGACTTTTGTTGTGATTTGGCGCTATATAAATAAAATTGAATTGAATTGAATTGAATTGAATGTGACCACGTGTCACCATCCACGCAGCCAGCACAGGTACAAATGCTGGCAACAGCATTGGCCACTTATCCGAAGCTCTGCATAGATTCACCAACATAATTCCGAATAAACATAAATACTGAAAACGAGTAATGCATTATCTTTCTCTGTACAACACATCCTGACGTATGCTATCAAATACAATACTAGCTGACAATGTCAACACAAGGATACAGTACCACAAACTAATACAAATTCTTAATAGACACATACACAAGGTTTATTTTAGCTTTGTGTTAAGTGCAAACACAAAGCTGGAAAGTTGAAAGTTGAAAACCACCGCATAGAAAAGCAGAAACAGGTGGGGGTAGAAATTTTGGCTACAAGCCGACTGCTTATCACTGCTTTTGTTGCCTTTTGAAGATTAGACTGGGGGCTCAACCAGGGTCAGCATATGATTAGCTTTAAGATCATTCTGTGTCCTTTGCTGCTTGCTTTGTGTTAGAATGTTGTCTTTGCTAATGTTTGCATTGTGTCGATGATCTGTTACCAGCACACCTGGGTGCAGTTTGCAGTTTAGCTTAATTAAAATTAAAATAATGTTCATACCCTAACTGCTCAAAAGTTAAAGACTGCTCCACTATTGATTGTAGTGCCAGTGCACATTTTTCTGTCCGCCCATGAAGATCATTGACGAGCTTTTGTAAGTGACAACAAAGTTGGTACTTTAGTGTGATTACTTTATTTAGTATGACGTGTTATATTACTGTGTGACACTAAAGTTAATGCAGTTACACTAATATCTTAGTCTATAATAGGCTGGAGTCTATTCTAGGTGTAAGAGGAGAAAAGTGGGGAAGAACCTGGACAGATAGGCAGTCTATCACAGGGCCAACACCTAGAGACAATCATTCATACTCATATTCACACCAATCTTTGGATTTTGGCATGAAGCCGGAGTCTTACCACAAAATGTAAAGGAAATTTTCATTTTAATTTTAATTTTAAGCAAATTTTGCTTCACAATCAATCTGTCTGTGTGGTAGACCTTGCTTTGGTCTTGACCTGACTTCAGGCTTTTGCAAAACTCCTAACAATAGCAAGCTAACTGCTATTTGTATAGCATGCTAATAGCAAGCTAATTGCTATTTGCTAATAGCAAGCTAATTGCTTTTTATAGAAGAGAATTCTTAAATAGAGGTTTTCCAGACACGTGACAGCTTACCACGTGATATTAATTTGTCTACTAAACATTAAGCAGATGAGATAAACTACTATGAGTAAACAAACAAGTGTATATTCTCCCTCTGAGGAAGTAAAACACTTTCATGGCAAGCATCTTTCTTGTTATGTGGGGAAACTGGGCTGAAGATGGATGTTAACTGTGTTTACTGGTTCTGTGAAGTGCAACCCTGGCACTCCTCTAATGTAGCAATGACAGTGTCCTGTCACAATCAATTGGGAAGCTTTAATTAACCAATTCATATTTTGTACATTAGTACAAGCCTAGAAAAATCATCTTGTAAGAAAAGTTAGGATGTTATTATTTTTAGTTTGGAATATGGCACATATAATCATTATTATTAGAGTGGTTATAAGTTGGGATTTCTTGTTTTGAGGCAGGGGTAACATCCTTTTAAGAGTTTAGTACTATTCAGTCCCTTTTATAGAGGGCTACTTGACATAATTTTATAGTCAGTTTTGGAGAAATGACGTTATGACTGAACAGGCTCTCATATACATAGTGGAGTTCATTTAACCCTACAAGGAGGAAAAAAAGCTTTAAGAAATGGCTAACATCAGTTAAGACGACTTCACCCTTTGCCTATGCCTTTCGACTCCTGTCTCATAAGTGTCTGCAAACATGCCACTTTGTGAAGCAGCGTATACTCCAAAAACTATATAGTGCAACCATAAGAACTGAAAAACGTGTCAGAAGTCTGCACAAAATCTCCTTTGAAAATTCTTACCTATTCACACACACCCACATACACATGCACACAAGCAATTACAGGGTGCCTTGGATTCCCATTTGCAATTTTCGAGCAGCTTGATCCTGTCAGAAGATTGGATTGATCCCATTTATGTCATTTAGGTCCCTAGAAAGCAAGTATTTAATGAGGAGTTACTGCCACTCATTATGAAATGAGCACACTCATCAGGCTTCAAGGTTATTGGGGTCATGCACAACTTCAGGTAAATCCGCATAGTTACTGTTTTAAAGCTTCACAGGGATATAAAAATATAAGCTGTAAACAAAATCACAAATACTGAAAAGGTGCACTGCCAAGTGCCATACATAAACCAGGAGTTTTAAACAAAGGGAGTATTTTTCAGTTTAGTTTATATTTCAAGGAAACAATTAAGGAAAGAAACCTATACTTACATCCAAGGACACACATTTGTATGAACACTGTAAAATTTGGGAAAGCTGCATACAAAGTAGGAAGCATGACCTGCAGTTGCAGTTAATCACTTTATATTTTTTATATTATAATTGTATTAATTCTAACCACTATAATCGTTTTTCCCTGTGTGATTAAATAAAGTACAGTACGAGTCTGTGGTGAATATTTATGCCTGGGGATGAAGTTATTTTTAGCTCCCTATTAAATGCATTTTACAGTTGTTGTGAAGGCAGTGTCATACATGGTGGAAGTTCAGAGCTTATCATCCTGAACAGCTGATGCTGGGCTGCGTTTGTGTGTGTTTGTCTCCACGTGTATGTGCTGTTTGCTCCCCTTTCTCACAGCTGCTGCTGCTGAACAATTTCAGGATCTCGTCTCTTGGTAGCCTATTAGAAACCATGAATCTAGTGGGGGGGGGGGGGGGGGGGGTTTAAACCATTACTTCAAAGGCTGTTTCCACAACCTTGATGCAACCAAAGAGGACTGACGTGTCTGATGACTTTCATGTTCAGCTTCCCTGATCAATATCAGTAAAGCAAGTCATTTGCAGTCGTGAGCGCACAGAAAACGATCACTCGTGTTAAAACTTCAGCTCTTACATTTGGTATTTTGACTGCATGAAAGTGCTCACACTGGCTTGTTTGGTGCTTGTGGGAGTTATAAAAAGATGTTTGTTCAGATGCTCAACAAGCTGTAAATGTCAAGGTCAAACTTCAGACAAGTATACAGCTTACTGTGTTTGAACTCAGGCAGTGATACCCTGTTAAAATTAAGGCTTTATGCTTATATAGCAAACATGATGTAGTACATGGCAGTGCACTAATGGCACCAGAGTCCAAACTGAGAAACACTACAAGTCTGCTTGTTAGTTTAGCTTCTTAGCTCATTATTTTGGCTTTTCTAGCAGCTCTTTTCAGCAAAAAGCTCTAACAAGCCCTGTTTGCAGCACCAAAAACATAGCATTTAAAGCCTCAGAGATTCAAAGATTACACTGACTGCTTTCTGTTAACCCATTGCTGAAACTACCTTATAAACGCAGCACTGGATAAAAGGCAAGAAGTTAAAACCGTGAAAAGTGAAAATCCAAAGCACGTACTCCTTGTCTTATGTTATGCCTCCCATCAGAAAAATATGCAATAAACAAGACTGCATGACAGCTTTAGGTGATGGAATGGTAGCGTAATGAGTTATGTAACTGTCCTACAGCAAAAAAAATCTTTTGTATATTTTGATATATCATGCCTGTTCCCATGGAAAATCGAGGTCAGACCAGAGCTTCAGCATCTGTTGAGCTGTATTATATATGATTAGTTTGTGCAGCAGTTATTTCCATCATTCCATCTGACCCCAATTGACCTGAAACTGCATAACGTAATCTCCTTATGCCATTCTTCCTGCATTTTATGAACCCCATCTTTTGACCTTGTTTGCAGACTTGCATACCATGAAGTTTAAGGCTTTGGAAAGATTAACTATGTTATTGCTACAGTTAATAACTTTTAATAGCCTTACTAATACTTACTTAATGTAAAAGTTAAGACATATACAGAGCAGCCAAAGGGTCATCTTCTCACTAATCCCAGTATCAAAAGCCACTGTCTTTTTTTTTTTTAAGTTATTATTATTTTCCATATTCAAGTGTCCCACAACCTTTTGTCCTGTTCAACCTTTCCCATCATACTTAGCAATGTCTGTGTGTGGGTCTATGTGTGTATACAATCTCAGGAGCATATGCACACAGAAACTGTATCTGTGTGTGGAAGGATGCTTTGCGAACCAACAGTAAATACATAAGAAAAATAAGCATTGTGTTTAAACACACAGAGCAGCTGAGAGACAAACATCAATCACTCACCCATGCTTGTCATCTAAACCCTCTCTCATCCAGTCTGTGTGTTTCACACACACACAATTATTCAGCCACAACAAGCTGGTGATAGAAAGAAGAACCAAAAGACAATTAGTACCACCAGAACACATCATTCCTTTAAAATATTTGGAAAAATGGCCCTAGTGCTTTTGACTATAAATAAGCAAATAAATAATATAATCTCTCAATGGAAATAATTATTTAGTCTATATGATGAGAGAAAATAGCTTTAAAATGTTATTAAACTCTGAATTATTTGGTTTTTACAGTGTTAACAGCTGCACCATTCACTGTCTTTTCATAGTAACAACTGTTAAGATAATGTGTAATGTAAAAGCATTTGAGTGGAAAGAGAAATCCACAAAGAGTCATCACATGATTCTGCAGTTCCCTTGAGCCTCCTTGTTGTAGCATCATTCAGCTTACAGTTATAGAGAGCTGAAAAAGAGTAAACATCATACTTACATCAGCTTGAAACACTGTGTAACATCCCTAAGTGGCTAAAATATTTATTTAAAAAATGCATGTATATATATGTATGCAGTACATATATGTGTCATGGTCCTGAGTCTGCCGACTCAGTGTTTTGTGTTTCTTTATGCTTTTGTTTATTCTGATTATGTATTCCGTTATGATTTGCCATTTGTTAGGTTTCTGTTCTGTGCCTGCCCTGGTCCCACTTCCGTGTTCCCTCTGTCTGTCTATGGCGTCACACTGTCTGCTTGTGAATCTGTCTGTTTAGTTCAGTGTCTTGTCTGGTTCTCTGTGTCTGAGTTTCCTGTTTTATTCTGAAGGTCCCCGTCTCATGTGAGTGTGTTCAGGTTACGTTTCCCCAGTCCCATCAGCTCTGACTTCTCCCAGGTGTGTTGCCCTCCTGTCTCTCATCCCCTGATTACTGCTGTGTGTATTTAAGCCCTGTGTGTTCTCCTGCCTGTTGCTGGTTTGTCTGCGTCTCTCTGCCTCTCTCCCCGTTTCGTATGTTCTCAGGTTTGTTATTTAGTTTTTCCAGTTTAGGTTTCTGGGATAGGCTCCAGCGCCCCCCGCGACCCTGAAAAGGATAAGCGGAAGCGAATGGATGGATGGAGGTTTCTTTAATTCCCTGTCATCCCTCACTGCCTGTTTGCCACTACACCACCCTGTAAATAAACATCACTCGAATCATCAGTCATCGCCTGCATTTTGGGTCCTCCTTTCCTCCAACACCACACGGCTCGCCTCGGCAGCCGTGACAATATGTGTGTTGACTACACAACATTTCAGCCCCTCAATAATGAACACATGCAGATCAGACCTCAGCAAGTGAGAAATCTATGCATAGACACAGATGTTTAATTCCTAATGTTCACCTCAACTTTCATGACTACGGTTTGAACCACATCAGCAAACGTATACGTGGAATTAATCAACAAAGATAATAAATGAATGATCAGTTACTCATTTAGGATCTGATGCTACTGCGTTCGACACTAAGCACAGGATAACTGACTCCTGCACGTGAAAGCTGATAAGAAAAGACGAGGATAACTGAGTCTCATATTCTGCTTTTACAACAATTTGATGGACAACTCTCTAAATATTTTTTCACCCTCAGCAGAAAAGCAGCTCATCATCTCTGGCAACATTATCACCCTCCCTTTACGGATGTTTACCAACTACGCATCTCAAGTTTGTGTAACTTTCCCATCAGAGAAGAAAAGTATGTGCCAAAATCTACATGGCAAAAATCTCTTTTCCATCAAATGTAGTCCAGGTTTTTTTTTTTAAAACATTTCCTAAATGACCCTAAAATCAGGAATAATTTCATGGTCTATTGTTAAGTCGTCCACACGTTCAAATTCAAAGGTGAATTCGACACGAGAGAGCTGAGCTGAAACAAAACTCTAATTAAATTAGATGTTTTATATCGTTTAGTCTAAATATATATATATATATATACTTCTTATAAAACAAAAAGAATCATTACTTATTTCTGTGTTCCACAGTTCAAATAATGAATCTGTTAGTAAGACAAGAATCTACCTCTGCTTCCCTTCTGTGTGGTATCACTGTATGAATTATTTGTCGGTCTCCAGTAACTGGAACAAAGTGATGACTCATATTGTGATTTGCTGCCATATAAAGACAACAAAATAAAGTTGCTTAACAAATACAAAGGATTGCAAATTTTGTTGTTTACTATAAGTTTGTGAACTCTTAATTTCAGCTCAGTGTGAGAGTATCTCTTCCTCTGCTCTCTGTCTCAGTGCTGAATAGTTAAGGAAAATACTGCAAAGTACACGTGTGGTGCATAAGACTAATCTACAATCAATTAAAAAGAATGAATCTGTTATGCCAGCTACAGTGATACAAGACTATAGTTCCACAGTGTTTCTTTAGTCCAGTCTCAAGAGATGACTGCCACTCCCTGAGCCTGGAGCTTTCTTAAAAGAGAGTTTTTCCTTCCCACTGTCAACAAGTGATTACTCATAGGGCATCGTCTTAATTGTTAGGGTTTTCTCTGTCTTACAAGCTCTCTACCTTCCAATATATACCTTATATTTCTCACAATAATCAAGAGACAAACTACTCTTGAGTAATGTGAAAAAAAGATGTTAGTTCTTGCAAGTCCACTATGACTTAACAGAGTCATAGTCAGATAAATAGTAAGATAAATTTTATCATCTTTGGTTTTTGGGTCTGGTCTGTTGCTAGGCTGCCTTCCAGTGACACATGGCAAAAAAACAAACAAACAAAAACTCAAATCAACTGGCTGCTGTATAAAGCAGCGGTACTCAACCGGTTTAATGTCAGGCAATACTTTCACGGACCGGCCTTTAAGGTGTCGCAGATAAATACAACAAAATAAAATGATACGACAGAGACAAAAACTGTGGTATTTTGTAAATATAATAATAAACGTGTAGCTTTATTAGCAGCATCCTCCTGAAATGGCCAACAACATTGAGAGTAACATCCTCCTGTCTGCCACTTAATGCGCTCTGGTCGCTATGGTTATGCGTAAATATTTATTAAAAAAAAAAAACCACAAATACAACACAGGAAAAGACAAAGTTAACGAATAAAAACCCTGAAAACCATAAATTTCACACCTGAGCCTCAACTCTCACGGCCGGGTACCAAACGACTCACGGACCGGTCCGTGACCTGGGGGCTGGGGACTGCTGGTATAAAGTCAAGAAACTAACAACCTAACAGACAAGTGATCTTTGAATCTCAATTCACTGGGTGTCCGGAAATAGGATTTTGGACTGGATATTGCTTTTTGCCTGCTGCATGCTTAAGTGAGACATTGTTTTCCAACACACTTATCTTTGGGACCGTGTTTATGCTTCTCCTGTTTTGAAGTCTCCCCCACAAGTGAACCAAAATCCCTCATTTCGCACAGGCCTTGACAGAGGAGCCGATAACACTCCATGCTAAACGATTCTCATGAACAAGACAACTTGGCACTAGCTCTAAATGGAAGCAAATTCTCAAATCACAACCTTACTGACCTCATCATTAACATGCTCTCGCTGTGCACGGCTATAGTAGCTGCAAAAACACCATCCTCTCATTAGCACTTAGTCCAGATAAACAGGGTGATCCTGGCTGCACAGTATAATGGGAGGACCACAGGTTAATCTCTATAACTGTCCGAATGTCATTCGTTATTAACACCTACACACAAACAGAGAAAATCAAATCTGTAATACACTTGCTACGTGCCATTTTTGCGTCTCCGTTCTACCTTCCCCGTCTCATTCAGCCATAATTGGTGAACAGCTTCCACAGCAAAAGTAAACTTTCTAATCTGGCACTGAATTGCTTCTACATGAAATTACAACTCATAAGATATTATGTTGACTGCAAAGCCAGCAAATGCCCCCTTAATAAACATAACCCGCTGTTATATCGCACACATCTATTTGCATTCTCAATTTCATTGCTGCGCAACGTTTTTCCATAAAATGTATTAGATCATTTCTTCATACCTCAACAGGCCATATGAGTTCATTCTCATATTCCCAGAGAAAGTGAGGCTTAGATTGGGTCAGCGTGCACTAGCAGTGTGAACATCCAACTTCCTACTGCGTAATTCCCTATTGCTTTTGGACAACGCCCAAAGTACGCTGGAATGAACCCAAGCAATGTGTGAACGTGTGACAAAATACACTAATTTAGATAATAATCACAGAGAGCATGTTTATGGGTCATTAAAGGAAAGCATACTGTGACCAAGAAATCTCACACACTAAGCTCCTGCTCATTAGAGGGAAGCGGACGGCTCAACTAATTACTCTGTGAACGTGACGGGCCACAAAGAATGTGTCATAATCTGTCTCTTGAGAATTAGCGTCCACCTCTGCACTGCTATAATTATGGGAACAGGGCAATTTCAAAATCACTTGTAATTCTGCAGGCAAAACAAAGTATAGGTGTCACTTGGATGGATTCAAGTCCTCGTGTCAGTTATATAAAGAGAAAAGAGAAACTAAGTTCAACTCTGGTTTCATTACAAAGGTCCATTATAGTGCTAGAGATCTAAAAACAGTAATATTCATTGGTGAATATAATTAATTAAATCCCTTGAGTGGGTGCTTACTCAGACAATGACAGCAGTGGTATTTGGATAGCAAAGTATGATTACGCAACCTCAAGTATTAAATAAGTGGATCATTGAGCTAACAGAGCATGTGTTTCTGGTAACCTTAATGGATATATGAACAGACAGTCTTAGCTTATGCTCATATATAGTTAGGTCCATAAGACTTTGGAAGAGGACATATATTTAACTACCAAATATTGTTTCCTGCCTTGAGATATTTTTGCAAGGCCGTTACTTGCAGTCAATTTCAGCCGCTGCTTGTTTTTGAGTCTTTCTGCCTTCAGTTTATTGTTCAGTAACTGAAAAGCATGATCTGTTGAGTCAGGTGACTGACTTCCTCATTGCAGAATATCTCTTTTCTTTGCCTTAAAAAACTCTTGGGTTGCTTTTGCAGTTTGCTTTGGGTCATTATCGTTTTGCACTGTCTGATCGGTTTTGCAGCATTTGGCTGAATCTGAGCAGAGACCACTTCTATGGTCTTTCATGCGTTTTGGTGTTGCTGACCTGGTCAGTGTATTTATTTTTTAAAGACTGGACCAGATTGTTGTTTGGCCATTCCTAATTATTTTTGCTGTGTCTCTGGTAGGTTAATGTTGGTTTTTCAGCCAAATGATGGCCTCCTTCAATTTTTCCTTCCTTCGTGTTTTCCGGACCTTATATTGAGAGTTCCAGTGACAAGCTTCAACACTCAGAATCAACTCCCAGTCTTTTATAAGCTTCATTTGTCATGAAATAACAAGGTAACAGGACTCACTCTGCAATTAAACGGCTTGTCATTCAGTTGCCTAATTCCTCCTGAGCCTCTGAAAATGGGCAACGATGTATAAAATGGCTGTAATTGCTGAAGAGTTGATGCACAACTTTTGTTAAACCACTTCATTTAAAACTGAAAGTCAGAAACCCAATCACATCTTGACTGTTTGATTTCAAATCCACTGTGGTGGTGTACAGAAGCAAAAGTATAAAGATTATGTCACTGTGCAAAAACCTATGGAGCTGTTTGACCATGCGCTACATGATGGCTGACAGGTCATGACAAACTGCAGCAAAGAAATCCAAATGCGAAAGAACTTTTCAAAGTCTTCTAGCTCTATGTATGTTAATGTGCAAAAAAAAACCAAAAACAAGAGTGAACTAAACCAAACAAACTGGTTTAAAACAGAACAAAGTGGTTTCAGCTGCTCAGTACAGCTGGGGTGATCTGCTGATTTGGGTTATGAATCTCTGTGGCTATTTTTTCACTTTTTACACACAGTCATTTGACCCATTATTAAGATAATGATCAGCAGGGAGTCAAAAATGATGGTTTCTCAGTCTAAATACCAATACTGATGTTGAAAAGCGCAGTGATTAAAATCATTAAGCTCTTTATGCCGGTATCTCTAAATATTTATGTTGTCAAAAACGAATATGACACATGAGCAGGGCCATCGATACACTGGTGCATTGCTACAGCTTTAATAACTTCATTTATGAGATTCCTGTAAGTTCGTAGCATCCAGTATCTGATGGGCTGTGAGCTTCAAGGGACTTTATAGTGACCTACATCTATATCAGTCACATCTCATTCTTTGTTTTGTTTTTTTAGGATTGCGAAAGAGTCCCTTTCTTGGAAACATTAATACTGCCACTATGTTTGTGTCTGTCAGGCAAAAGCAAATGTTCTCAGAGTGCTTCTGGGAACAGTCAGGATGAATCTCCTCTGCTTCAGAATAAAAAAGAACAAACGGCCGTCTTCATGAATGTCTTAGAAAACACAGATTCCAGCGGTCATAAAAGCGACTCTGTTTCTGTGTGGCTTACAAGAAAATCTTCTGGAACTGTCTTCCAAGTAGCACACACTTTCCGCCAGTTTCTACATGCTCTGTAAATGGTGGAACTTCTACTTTAAAATTAAGTGAAAATATCAAACCTGGGGTTTTTTTTTTTCTATTTTAGACGAGGCTTTGTTTGAACGGTGTTACTAATTTAATCTGACAGCATCTACCCGCTAACCTCAGGATTATTTTTAGAACTAACTCTGTCACTTCTTTGTTCTGTTGTTACTAAAATTATATGTGTGTGTGTGTGTGTGTGTGTGTGTGTGTGTGTGTGTGTGTGTGTGTGTGTGTGTGTGTGTGTGTGTGCACTGTTGAACTCTTTATCTGCAGTGTGCATGCAAGAAGATGCTATCATCTGAGTGATAAACCAGGCTGCTGAACCAAGACACTGTTCTGCTACATCTGAATGGGACAGTGTTCACAGGGCTGCATCAAATGGCATTCATGTGTCTGCCATAATAATCATCATAACATGTCATTCAAGTGAATCACTCTGTTGGCTCACAGAGACTGATGAGGCTTTTTGATTGAGCTGTTTTGCTTGTTACTCCAGTGGGTAAACTGCGCCCTTAATGATAAAAGGGAGAGAGACGAGAGAGTGGCGCTGATAATGGGGTCAGTTTCTGCATTTGTCCTTTTTTTTTAACATTTTATGCGAGAAAAGCTGAGCTTGCAGATTTCTTTTTTTTCTATTTTAATGGTCATACAGTCTGACGCATTCACAGCTGGAAGCTGCTGAGTTCAACCACAGTCCTCCACTGTTGTCCACTGACTAGTAACGTTCGACTAAGTGCTTCATTCAAGGGCACCTTGAGCACAGATAAGAGCGCCTCTCACTTCCCTGTTCCGCCTCTGCTGATTCTCTCAGCTGGGATTCAAACTGGCACCCTTCCTGATACCAGCTTGCATTTCTAACCTGCTGGACCTGAAATGTGTGTGTGTAATCAAACAGTTAAGGCTCTACTGTAGGCACTCTACAGTATGGCATGTGTTATGCAGAGTTCCCGTTGGATGAGCATTAGATTTTACTTCTTTCTCACTGCCCCGAGCTTCCCATGTGTGTCATGCTGGGCTTCTATCAAGCAGAGAGACGTTTTTCACTGTACAATATTGTAAATGATTAAAAATAGCACAGGGAAGCATGGAAAGAGGGAGAGAGGGAGAGCTGGAACAGTGAATGGTGGGTAGAGTGGATGGCTGAGAATAAGCTCTCTTCTATATGTATTTATAGACTCATTATTTGTTGCTTTTGAAGCTAAAACGTGCTTTCCCCTGTGAGTATATGCATACAGAGTGCGACAGAGGAGATCACACACCGGACGCCCATTTTTTGTTAAATTCGACCGCGTCAATAACAACATTGGCCGTTACATAATCTGGTATCTGCAGGGTTTGTGTGATAACCGTCTTGTTGCCTGACTGGCTTGATGCAAAGTGCTATTGGCAGAATTCCTCTACAGGTACGGGGTCTGACAACATAGCGTCCTTAGAGAACGGTGGGGGTGTTGGATCAAAGTGATGCAAACAGACAGGGTGTCATGGAATATGAAGCCTGGAAGGTGAAATTTAAGTGAAAAGAAAAAAAAATGAGTGTACTGTGCGTGTTTGAGGGTGAGTACGCATGGGAGGAGGAGGAGGAGGTGGTGGTGGCGGTGGAGTACAAAGACAGTGATGGGAGACTCAGATGAGACTCAGGCACAAAAACCTGGTGAGGAGAATGTGAAATGCTGTGCAGAATGTAAACCAGTAAAGAGAGAAAAAAACCCCACAGCTTTCTTAAAGAAAAATAAGGGGGCGGGGGGACAAAAGCTAACGTCCTGATCACGCAGCAAATGCATTTCTTGTATGTTCAGAATGGATTTCTCCTGGCAGGGCTTGTGCAGTCAGGCAATACAGGACATATTAGAAAATGATTAAATCGTGCAGATGCTGGCCCCCGTAAAAAGCAGGCTAAGTCATATGAGTGCTTGCTGGGTCAAGTTGTCTTTCTCAGAGCCTGGAAGGAGGCTTAAGCCCAGCAGGACAATGTGGCACCTACTAAGACTGAAATAATCCAGTCACACTGAAACAAAAAAAAGGGAGTCACAGAGCAACTTTCCCATGATTGTTGCTAATAATGTTACGAGAGCATTAACCAACCCACACCAGCAGCAAACTAACATCTACCGCCTTCTCTTTCACCGCACGTCCAGTTTGTGCAAAAGCCTCACACCAGCCCTTACTCCTCCTCATTAACTCTACCATCATGCACTGTTGAACTCCTCTCTCACTCACTAACAACAAAAAGCTGCGGCAAACAAGCCAGACAAGGTTGGCAACACAAACAATGATAGCATCATCCCCACAATCCCAGCACCGGAACCAGAGCCCATGCCCATATCTGCTGCCTAATTAGATCTGCGTGTGATCTAATGTTTGAGTTTAAATCCTTATGAGAGGCGCAAAAGCTCTCTGGTGGGAAATCTGTACAAAGTAGATCTGCTTAATTAGTGAAAAACATATAAAGTATTTTACATGTTTCAGGACACGCGGGAGGATTAAAAGGAGCAGTCAGATCTGAAGTTATCAAATGCAAAGCAGCCCCAGGGCGCGCTGGCAGGCGCTCCTTTATTTCCGTGTCTTGGCCGACAGGAGGGACATTAACTAATCTATACCTGCGAGTTAAGTGCCTGGTGAGTAAAAGGAGCAGATCTTTATCCTCTCCCACTCAATGTTCACTTATTCAGCTTGGGAAAACTATAAATTAACTGCAAAGTCGCAGCCTGCCCTCTGTTACGTGTCTCTGGTTTATCTGCGTTTTTTACCTGCTGAAACTTTCCGCCGTAGCGTGCCGTGCTGATGCTTATCACAGCCATCACCACAGAAACTAACAAACCCAGCAAGCAGCTCTGGCTTCTACACCATCGGCCAATTATCAGCCAAATATGGGCCTTAACTAAACAGGCAGTATTTGCATTAGTTCATGGTTTTCTTCAAATGATAACGATCTGTGGGATGAATATGCGAGAAGGTATTAAATTCACGACAACTATTTAATTTAATATGAGCAGCATGGAGGATGTGAATGACTAACATGTTTATTTTTATAGGATATAATCTGATTGCATCTTGGCAAAAGATATAAAATACCTCTTATGTCGAGGACTTGGGAGCACAC
The DNA here is from genome assembly GCF_051167445.1 of Perissodus microlepis. Classification (NCBI taxonomy): domain Eukaryota; kingdom Metazoa; phylum Chordata; class Actinopteri; order Cichliformes; family Cichlidae; genus Perissodus; species Perissodus microlepis. Next base: position 26,948,465 of record NC_140466.1, on the reverse strand, counting down.
GTAGTCTCTGATCTTTCAAGTTATTATGGCTCTTTTAATAACTAAAACTAAGAAGCCCACTTGACCTCTGCTTTGCTCTTCAAAGACCATGAAATCTCTGACAGATTAAAGTGAAACTTCAGAGATTCCCTCCATACATGTTTGGGATTTAAAGTACATTTTCACAAAAATCAGACACTTTTAATGGTAAGCATACTGAATGTTCAGTAATTGTGTTTACCTTACTGTTCAGGTAAGTAATCACTACCCTGTAGGTAAGTAGTCACTAAACAAGGAGCGATGTGGTGGTTTACTGCTTGTGTGGTTTAGTTTGTTTTTCCATCTATCCAGCAGCAATGCTTTTTAATTTTATCTTGATGATCAGCCACCCTGTTTAGTGTTCTTACAGAGCAGTAATACGTTACACTAATGCTATTACAAGCACAATATCCTAAGGCAACTACTTCACATTAAAAGCTTTCATGTGACACCACATAAACCAACTTTCTGGTGAGATAATCTTTAGTCTTTTCATTAGAAGTAATGTGAACTAAAAACTTTTACTACTGAAACAAGGAGTTCAAGGTACTTTGCTTGAAAATGTTTCCTATTTGAACCTACAGTTTCTATGATAAAACATTAGATGATGAGTTAGTAGGAAGCAAAACAATGTGTGGACCCAGCAGCATATGAACGGCTTAACTTCCTAGCCACAGTTGAACGTTTTCCTAGATCCTGTCCCTCAGTGACTGTGGGTGAAACTGAAACTGTGTAAGCCAAAAGGGGGCTGAGCAGGGTTTGCAAAGAGGCAGCCTTGTCATCAGAGGTGGGAACACATGATACAAGCAACCGATATCGATAGTCTACTGCTGCTGGGAGTGGATGCATTATGCAGTGTGGCTGTACAATGCCTGGACTCTTTGCAGGCAAGTCTTTTCAGTTTTTTTTAACTCAACATCTAGATTTTTACACATCAGGGTTTTTTTTTAGCCTGGCTGTGTTTGGTCATGCAGAGAATGTGTAGCTACAGAATGTACAGTAAATAATAACCACAGCCATTCAAGCAGGAGGTGGTGCAGATGGTTCCAAAGCACAGCATGAAATGAGAAGATGAGTCATGCTGAGGATGTCTGAACTTTATGGAAAGAAAATATTAAGATAGGAAATTAAAACTTTACAAAGAATTAAAATATAAGTTAACACACACACATACATAATCAGCTGTTGAGTGTACACCTGTGTGAACAGAAACCTTTTGAGCCTGTTTATAAATGTATGCACAGATGTAACTAACCTTAAGTCAGCAGGCAGTTTGTTCCAAGGAACAGGACCATAGTGAGTGAAAGCCCCCTCAGCACACTTAGATTTAATTCTGAGAACTGTTAAAAGAGCTGCACCTGATGACCTGAGAAGTCTAGTCGGATTATAGACACAGAGCAAGTCAGAGATGTGCTGGGGGGGAGCCAGTGTGAGCCAAACTGACTTCAGTACTAAGAAAGTATGTTCAAGTGGAATATCTTCAAAGCCGAAGTTGTCCCACTGATCAGGTGGACAATCCAACTAATACAGTGTTGCAGTAGTCTAATCACCCTTGAAGGCATAGACCAATTTTTCAGTTTGAGATAAGAATTTTCAAACTTTTTATAGATTGTTTACGTAGTTTTTACAAGAGATACTGTCGAAAATGATGCCAGGTTATCTGACATCCTTACTGTGTATCAGAAAAAGAGATATTAAATATGAAACAACTTTTTGGACTTTTTGGACCAACAATGTGTCCGTCTTGCTTTTGTTCAGTTGTGAAAATAAATTCTAGACATCCAACATTTAATGTCATCAATGCAACTCATTAGTCAGTGAACAAAGATTAAAAACATTTTTCGTTTTTAATATGTGACAATAATGTAAAGACTTCCAAAAAAGTTAGGGAGTTAGGTTACTTTCATTTAACATTATTGCTAAATCAAATTGTTAAACAGTTATGTTTTACTATTGCTTAAATTTTCCAGGCGAAATAATACTTCTTGGCTTCTTCTGAGCTTACATGACTTGACTTACGCTGTATCACTGGATATACTGCTGTACCACTACTGTTGCACTATAATGCTGCTGCTGGTACTTTACTTTAGTAGATTCACTCTTTGAATTAGGAAGTGTGTTATCACTGACAGGAGCTTACTGAAAAAGGATTGAAATTACCCTTCATTTAGTTACATTTATAAATGTTGTCACCTGCAGGCATCCATAAAACATTAAGTATTTTTTTAAGTAATGTCACAAATATTATTGTTGCAAATCTTCTTGAAATATTGTGATATAAATTTGATGCTACGTTACCCAGTCCTAATATTCATTTTTGTAACTATGGCCCAATAAACATTATCCTGACATGTCAGCTGATAGGTTTTTTCTTTCCGAAATGCAAAATATGAACAGATAACTGTGTGTACTTATTTGCTTACTTGTTTACACGCTGTATGGATCAGCTGGTTGTTTTACTTGTGGCATTCTGAACACGTGTGTTGCAGAATGCCCCCTGTCATCACTCATTGTTGAAGGGTGTTTCTTGCGTCTCTTTGTTACTTTGTCACCAACCCTAGAGATAAATCGGCTGGAATCCGAATGTGATTGAAAAGTTAACATGCTTTGGGCCAGCCCCTGTTTGTGAGACTTTAAAAAATGAATCCACAGATCAAGACTTTAAAAATCAGGGGGGTAACTTCACATCAGCTAGATCCGTGTTTTAGATTCGCAGGTTGTTGTTTTTTTCCAATTATACAAAAGGAATGTGCAAATGATTTCATTAACTTTCTTCTTAAATATCAAGTTAAACAGAAGACAGTTGTTATTCCTCAGTGTAATCGTACAGAGATTTGTGCAGCCCCAGTAAAGCTAGGCATAAAAGACTTCACCTTCTCATAAAACAAGTGTTTCAAATGGCTTTAGCTCTGATGAAAGCAAAACAGGAAGCTGCGAAATCAACATCTACTGTATACCATCTACAGAAGGGGATGATCTCTTTATTAAGCTCCACAGTGATGAGCCAATTTAGAATCTCCCGACAAAGCCCACGGATATTTAGAAACCTAAAACATTCATTTTCATTTGAGGAAATTGCAAATACCCCTAATTCTGCATAATTCCTGGAAATATTCATTACACTGAGACCAATAACACTGTAACAGATACTCGAGGGGTAATAAACGATCAGAAATAACATTCTGCGGGCACGCGGCCAAGTCACGCAACGCTGAAAAAGGATAAACACTACGTCACACTCCAACACAGACAGCCCTGCTCCAATGTGGAGCTCTTTGGTTTATTATGCAGCAGCACATCCCAGCACACCAAGATATCTGTACACTTCTCACTTCAGACTGTGAATGGTACAGTAGTAAATCACTGTCTTAACTTGCCTGTTTTGCTGAACTTGTTGTTATGTCTTGAGATCAGTATGAAAACACTGGGACATAAATGACACCTTTGAGAACTAACCCTACACTTATCTTTTATTTCCATTCACAAACTCAAGAAGCTGCTTACTAAAAACACATGATGCCGTTCTGAGGCAACGAGGTCTGCTCTATTTCCACTGTTCCATTATGCTTAAAACTTTGGGTATGAACCCGTTTTCACAGAATGCCAAACCAGCTCATTGTCTTTTGTAAAAAATAGAAAATGTACATGGCTCGTCTTCAAAAACTGAGGAGAAGCCCTGAGTCTTGTGCCACATTATTTAGGAAGGAAAGGAACTGCATGGCACAACGTCAAGTTTTTGTTTTGGTTCTTATAAAGAAAAAGCAACATAGAAACCATCACAGATTACATTCCATGAGCTAATGTTCCACTTTTGTGAGAATCTGCCAAAAATGTCATTTGAGACACTTCCTTGTTGCCATTATTTATTTTCCTGTTCAGAATTTCCTTCATCTACTGGAAAACAGGTACAGTTAAGATGATTTATTGGCAGTGAGTAGAGCTCACAGCATTGATTCTGCATCCAGCCACGCAGCTCAAAGCGCTCACCATGTGTTGTTGGCTTCACGTTCTCTCACGCTCTGGCCATTTCATGCGCTGACGGAGGGTTTGGCCATGCAGAGGCAGCAGTCCTGCTGCTGCCTGCAATATGTGACAGCATTGCCTGCCAGGTTCTCCACTGAGTATATTTCATTACTTGTTATTTAATTTATCCCCCTGATGCCGAACTGCTGTGCAGTTTCTAACAACATTTAGTTTGTGCCATAGAAAACAATAATTCCCACTTATCTATCTATCTATCTATCTATCTATCTATCTATCTATCTATCTATCTAGAGAGAGAGAGAGAGAGAGAGAGAGAGAGAGAGAGATGGATATTAAAGCACTTTCCTAAGAGGAGATGGTCAGTAGAATATGTGGTCAAACAATCATTTCTGATTCAAATTCCCACAGATAAAAATGCTGATTAAAGTATGACTGCAAAAGCTTTTGTCTGAATCAATATGTCTGCCAATTTGCACACAATTTGCCAATGGGCTTTGAACATAAAATTGAAAGCAGCTTAAGTTAGTCATGCACGTCTTTGAAAGTTGAATGGAAAAGTAGCAAAGGGGCTTCGGAGGCATGAACTTTGGGGAACCACGTCACTAGCTTCCAGAGGCCTTGTTTGCATTCATGGGAAGGATTTACGAAGCGCAATTAAGCTGATGATCCTTCCTCTAACTTCCTCTGGAGATTCACGTGTCAGACTTTTCTTAGAGGAGGGATGACGGATGGAAAACGGAAAACATAGCTGAAACATATGTATCATTCAAGCTGGTGTGCAACATTAAAGCTTTGAAGCGACATAAATCAGCCGCATGCTTGGTCGAATTCCTGCAAGTTCATTATGACCTCCTTACATCCAATTAGCTGTAATTAATGGAGCAACTTCAAAAGATGCTGTTTCCTAAATTCATCTCCTCTCTTGTCTCGCACTTTGTCCCACATATCATGCAGCAGAGAGGCTTACAAAATCGCACAGATGTATTTTCAGCCTGAGAGACTAAATCCACCTCAGCACGACTGTGTTGTGAGCAGCTCTAATCCAGCTGTAGCAGAGGGTTCTGCGCGCTTTCTCAAAGTAAGGAGAGCCTGTATATCCTTGTACATCCCATAGGGTCTTCCCGGGGGTCTCGATCCACATGATGGAAATCTATTCTGACCCTAACATTTCTGCAGTACGCGGAATTGTAATGTCAGGGGTGTGTTTAGCAAATCACCCAACTACAGCCTCCAAATGATGACAACCTTGGTACGCGTAGCTGCCAGCTAATGCGAGCAGACCTGAGCATGACAGGAGCCTCTTGGGTTTTCTCAGCAGCGCTCTGTCCTCCGACTATTAAATTATGAGCGTTTTACCACCTCCGCTGAGCAAGGCAAACACCGCTGTGTCAATCTCCTTCAAACTCGGGGGCGCACAATTTAATCCTCAGCCGAAATCATAATTGTATTACTGGTCGATCGTGTATATAAAAAGCCCACGCATATATGACAAAAGTTCCATCATCGGGCTGGTAATATGATAACATTTTGGTTGATAGTATCGTTTATTAAATTGAGTTAAATATGGCTGGAATAACGGCGATAAAGGAGAAGCCTGGGAAGCATTAGTGCGAGCAGTTCTGGGACAAGTGATGGGCATTCCCCGTCGCTTCACACTGTCAATAATCGCTATAATGTTTCTCTCCGCTTCGCTCTCCTCAGAGGCTGCTTAGCTGACGCGTACTTGACAGTAAATCATAAATCATAAATCATATCAGCTCCAAAAGTAGGCTATGGCGAGTTGATGTGTGTGACTATTTGGTACAACTGGCCTCTGTAATGAATAAATATCAAAGCAAAAATACTGATGTTAGTAATACAAGTGGGGGTAAAGAAGAAAAACATGGATTGTGTCTTTAGCCTACTGTGCGACAAGCTTGTCGCGAGCGCAAGCATCTTTATGCTTGCTCGGATTTCTAATTATCAGCTCGCTGGTAAAACAAACAAAACCAAAAAAGAAAACGACAACCGTTAAAATCGCAAAACAAAACGACACGTTTCTGTCACTTAAAATAATTTCGTGGCTATAAACAAAACAATAACACACTTGGAAACGAGCTGTAATTAATAAGCACGTATTTTCAGCTAAAACTGTTATCGTTGTCACTTTGCAAATTAGAGTCAACCAGAGTTTTTGTTTCGCTTTATTTTATTTTCTCCCCAAACCTAGCTGAGTAATCAGGCTCGCGCCGCTCTGGCGCCTCGCGCGCATACTTTGCCCGGGCTCACCTGCGTTCCTGAGCTTTTTGTTCCGATAAACGGAGAAGATGACCAGGAGGTTGCCCAGGATGTCAACGACCGTAGTGAAGATGAGGAAACACCCCAAAGTTGTGGCAACCCACGGCGGGCGGTTCAGGACGGTGTCAGCGGGGTCTGGTAAGGAGCTGTTCAGGTGAGACCCATTGATAACCATTGTACAGCTACAGTCGCAGAACTTTCTCAACTGAGCCAAATTCACCCTGCACTCCTAGAGCCCGGGTCTCGGAGTCGTTGCTGCTGCTGCTGGTGGTGGTGGGATCCTATAACCTCCCGCGGGGTTCATCTTCATCCCCTCCACGCGCCGCTGCTGCTCCTTCTTCTTGCTCTTCTTCTTTCTCCTCTCCGCCAAAGTGAGCTCTGCCCAACTACCGCGGATCAGCTCTGGCAGCCTCCCCCTCTCTTTGGTCGCCTCGGTGTCACTTCTGCGCCCGTGTGCCATTCACTTTGTCGGTACGCATGTGTGACATGAAGCCGCCACTTCAAACCATCGCAGCATGTGACCAAACAGTTCGCAGAGGGGCGCTTTTATTTCGAGGGAGAAATGCTGTCTCTCCGTGGTCGAGCAGTGAAAGAGCAACTCCACGGCTAAGGAAGCGTCCTAGTTATCGAGCGAGTTCATTCATGCCTTTGCGGTCGCTCGCTGGTTTTATCTCGGGAAGCCATTCATGATTATTTTTGAAGAATCATTCATATTACCAGGATCTCTTTCAGAAAAATCACTACTTTTTCCGTGAATGCTCAAGTGCAGTGGATTTAAAGTGTTTAATGTATCCAAAATGTAGATTTCCCATAATGCGTCTTATTTTTTGTAAAATCTGTAAATACTTACACACGATTGTAACTCAGTGACTTAATATAAAATAGTATAACACAGACACTGCAGGCAGTAATCCCTCTCTCTGTTTGTATTCTGTTAGATCATACATACTGATTGCCCCTGGCGTCCACGCTCATCTGTAGTTTGAGAGAGTGCCGGCTTTCTATACAAAGAGTAGCAATTATGCTATTGTTTGTTAATGATGTTGAAAATAAGTGGGTCAACCCCGTTCCAAACACACAAGCATGCCCTGGTTCATGAGCCATCTCATTACAAAAGGGGTTGTCAGAGTAGTAATAACAATAGTAAACATAAATAAAAATATTTGTTTTTGATTTTGAGGATATTTAAGGGCTGTGTTAAAAAAAAACACGCACATTCATAGTGTCGTTCCTCACTGATGATTTTTCAGTATGATGTACAGCAGAGAGAAAGGGTTAATCAGGAACCACAGAACAAATCTGCAACTTTTCGGATAATCTATTAATGTTTTGGGGGATGTTTCAAGTAGAAAGACACAGCTTTATAAAACTTATTAAAATATAAAATTGTAATTTAAGTTAAATTTCAGGTTTTAGAGCAGGGGTGGGCAACTCCAGGCCTCGGGGGCCGGTGTCCCTGCAGGTTTTAGATGTGTCCTTGAACCAACACAGCTGATTTAAATGGCTAAATTAGCTCCTCAACATGTCCTGAAGTTCTCCAGAGGCCTGGTAATAACAAACTAATCATGTGATTCAGGTGTGTTGACCCAAGGTGAGATCTAAAACCTGCAGGGACACCGGCCCTCGAGGCCTGGAGTTGCCCACCCCTGTTTTAGAGTCAAAGTCATGCAAAGTAAGACATCTGAGATTTTGTTTCTGACATTTTCTCTATTGATTTGACTGCCTAATTAAGAAAATAACAGCAAACTAATCAATAGCACCACAAGACCCCCCCTGCTAAATTTTACTCTTCATACTCTTCATCCTCACAGTTTTTTTTCTCCTGCTCTCATATTTCGCCTGGACACTTTAAATGCAGGCTGTCGTGTGTCTTTCAAAGGCCTGATTAATGGAACTCTGCCGAGATGGTCGCCTGGTTTAACCAGATGGCCAACTCTATAAAGAGTCCTGGGCCGTGTTCCAGAAAGAAAGTCAAGCAAACTCACAGTTTAATACTAAACTCTGAGTTTGAGTTAAATCTGGGGTGGAAAACATTAAGTTTTTAGTCCCAGAAAATCTGATCACAGTAGGTTCAGTCAACTCTGAGCATGCTCATCCTGAGTTAAGTGCATGAGTAGAGAAACCAACTCGTGATGCCATACCCTGATTCACTGTGGCAGCTGATAAATGAAGAGCACAGCCTCCATTTTAATCCATGGGGACCGATTAATATGAAAGCATGTCAGTTTGGACGAGTCAGTCATCATTTACCCACCCTGAAGTTTCTTTAACAGATGCTGGAATCCTTCCAGATTTTGCCTTTGAATATTAACTAATATTAACACGTGAACATATTTTAGCACAAAAATGCGGTCCAGATGCATCCGTGACATCTGCAGCCTGGATTCCAAACTTTACATCAAACTGCATTTAATATGGCTTTACCAACCGTGACTGATTACAGCATGGAGATGTTGTCATACAGTAGTTCAGTAATGCATAATGAATGTTTGAGTGGAGAGGCACTGTCTGACAACCTGACAGCTACCCTAATGCCCACAGAGTCACAGATTTAGAACAATGTAGCATTTAGGCTTTTATCTAAACTGATAAAAAGCCCATAATGCACACTTCTCACTGTCTCCATCCTTATATCGGCAACTGAGAACATGCTAATAACCAGGATTTCCTGTTTTTTAAAGACCTATTTGTGCGAATTAGTGGTCCTGCTTGTGCTTTGATATCAACTGTGAATGAGCAGCTGACTGATGGAATCAGAGGGAAACTCAGGGTTTGGTGAAGAAAACCTGACAATGAAATAGGTTAGGTTACCCGGGTAACTGTCTCAGACTTTAAGTTAACTCTCTTTCTGAGTTCCCTCTCTTGTCAGAGTTAACAAAATAAAAGTTTTCACTTAAGCCGCTTCCATTTCACAATAAATTGATTCACTGTGCTGCTGAACAACTGTTTTTTCCCCTACTTTTGTCTAGACTGTATCTCTCTCCCTTGAGTTTGTCACGGGTAGATTTCGATCAGTTTTAGACGTCTGCAGGATAAATGAAGCAAACAGCCTGAACTTGTACTCAATCCGGACTACCACAGCAAAGTGTCTGAATTCATCTGTCGTCTGGTACGGTCATAGCGATCAACAAAAGGTAACTTTATTAACAAAAACAATAATTTTTTTTTAAAACAGGAATCCCAACAAAGCAATAATAAAGACACACAGCAGCTGTGTGCTTCCACCACAGTGATGTTGAGGGACAGGCTGACAAACATGATGGGAAAAGGGAGGACTGGAAATACACAGAAAAGTAACTGAAAACAAGGTGGGGCAGTTGATCATGGAGGTAAAAGGACACAAAGCAAAAACAGAAGCATAGATGACGTTATTACCAAAATAAAACAGGAAGCTACCATAGAGAAACTCACACAAGGGCAAACAGGGTGACACGGAGAAGCACAGGAGACACAAAGAAAACTTGACCATAGCTTTTATAGTTGAGGGATTATAGTTTTTGGATTTTCAAAAGGAAAAAAAATCCCACTCTAAAGTATTTGCAAAGTGGGCCTGTTGAGATTCTACAAAGCTCTGACCTATTTGGCTTCACAAAACCATGTGTGCATCCTGCTGTCATCACAAAACAGTCAGCTCAATGCATGTTTTTTTTTAATCCCCATCTTTACATCATTTTAAGTCAGTCGGTTCATTGTGGCCTCAGGTTTGCTTTTATGTTGACAAGGCCAAAGTTATTCTTCACTATCCACCCATCATAACTATACTACGACTTGACAAAATTATGCCCCATCATAATACTGCACTGGCTTTTGCACTCTTCCTTTATCCTCCATCCTCATTTATCATTCTAAAATACAAACAACTCATTATTATCAATTATTTGTGATTGGTGTTCATTCAGAACCCATTCATTATCTCTCCCCATTTGTCTCAATATTACATTTTAGGTCAGCTTATTCTTCATGCCGAGCAACATTACAGAAATCCCTGTTGTACATCAGAACGGAGCGAAGGGAGGAAGAAAAGAAGCGGCAAAGAGTGATTTTGAATAATTAGAGCAGTTAGTGAGATAAAGAAGCATACAGTAAGAAACAGTAAAGAGGAAAAGGGGAACGGGGAGGTGGGGGGGATGAAGGACGGGCTCTTTGTGTGTCACTTTGCTGATGATAAAAGAAGCTTCAAATGCATCAGTAGAACAAGTGAAAACAGCATGAAAGCTCTTACTTTGAACTGACTGCTTCATAGCTGGAGAAAGTATTGCTCTGTTTTGCTGAAAGTTACCAAAGATTTATTTATTTTTTTTGATTTGCTCTGGGCTCTATCCTGGCCATTTGTGGCCACTTCACTTTTCTTTTTTCAACCATTTTTGTTCTGTTAATGCAAATGGAATGAAACTTCCCTAAGGTGTGTATTTTTTTCAGATTTTTTAATTTTCAACATCAGCTCCTTAATAATATCAATAATATTCACTATACACCAAATTGTTCCTCTTGGCTCTATCGTTGCCATTTTTGGCCAATTGAAACCCATTATAACCACCTTTTTTGATTCCTTGTTATTGGCAGTACTATATCATGCGATTTAGGTAAAATTGCTTTCATTCTAAACTCAACACATGAAAATTGTAGTTTTTAATGTTTTTTACCAAATTACATCATTTACCCATTTTTGGCCAAGCAAGCGATTTCATGTAATATTCCGAGTTTCTAGTAGCGGCCTTTGATGGCTTACCACACTCCAATGGACCAGAATAATGAAACAATTTTGACACAGGTTTGATCTTAAGGATCTAATAGTTTGTGTTTGTGCATGACATTGCAGCACAAACATGTATTTGCAAGATAGACTGGAATAAATAATGACGCATCAAACATTACATAGGCTGCAGTGAATTTCTGTGGATGCAGGCTATTGAGCTTTGAGGTTCCCAGTCAAACGTAGCTTTGAAGCACATGTTAAAAGCACTTTTACTCTTGTATTTTTCATAAAAAAAGACCATACTCAAAATATTAACTCTAGAAACAAAAACAAAAACAAAAAAACCCAATCACAGGACATTTTGCAGAGTTCAAACCTGCAGCTGCAGCACAAACAACAACAAACACTGTTTGTAAACGTGTCCTGGAGTTTATGCAGGTGCAGACGTTACTACTGCTGCAAGTAAGCCTAACAGCTTCCAGATCATTTATTCTGGCTATATGGCAAGAAGGTCATCACTGCTTCAAGCACTGCCTATATGATCTGGTCAGAGAGCAAGGACACCAAGCAGTCCTCTGCCCTTGAAGAAAAGACATCTGCCCAAGATGAAGAAACTTCCTCTCCAGAAGATGAGGGGACAATCTCCAAAGAGGCTGACTGCATCACCACTGATGTTGAGTACTAGTCAGTGCCTGAGTCCTCTTCATTGGGGGAGGATTGGGGTTGGGGGGCATGGAGGTGGAGGCCGAGCAGCTGATGGAAAAGAACATAGGAGCATTTTCTGAGACCAAGGAGCCGGTGACTGAGTGGATCCCTCATGAAAGGAAAACCTTTTGGGTCCCACCACTGAAGAGAGACTCTCTACAATCCAGTACCCACTGGTATTAAACCAGGGGTCACCCTGTATGCAGTTCCCTGCATTAGCAGCCTGAGATCTACTTTTGACTTTTTTATAACAACGGAGATCTTTTAGCTGCTGTGCACCCTTACAAACCTGCACGGGAGGCGAAGGTGTGAGGATTGGAGGATTATAGATGAAGTGGAGATAAAGCCTAAACCAGAATAAAGCAATACATAGTATGTTGGATGACAACACTGGAAGTTCTCAGGAAGTAAAAAAAGGCATGGGGTTCAGACTCCAACTGACGGAGGAGCTCCGAGGACAACGTCTTTCCTTTGAGCACATTGGCAGAGGAACTCCTCAGATGAAAACTGGCACAGGGGAAACAACCCGGAGCTTCCTCCCCAGCTCCTCCAGTTGCAACAGAGGAAGATTTTGTTGTCTGTCTGTGGCTTCACCAAAACTACCACGGCGATATCCCACATGCCAAAGCAACAGAGGAATGTGCTTCTTTTGACAGCAACACACAAGGAACCAGCAGTCAGTGATGGGGAATAAAGGATGCGTGAAAGCAAGAAGCAATCCTGGACTACAATAGGCACAAATATTGCTTGGATAACTTAGAGGATGTTGGCACCTCGAGTTGTAGAAGGAAAACTAACTGCTGGCTGCTGGCTCTTTTCTCCAATCTCCTGGATGTCTTGGGATACGATGCCTTTGTCCTGCCGGAAACAACTTCACTGAAGTGGGGGAGTCCTCTACAACCTACAAATGAAGAGTGATCCTGGGAGAGCTGGGACACATGCTGGTGACCTCAACAACTGCAAGACACCCTTCTCCTTAATTCTCAGCCACTTCTGCCATTGATCTCAAGATACAGTAGTATGAACCAGAGTGTGACCCACACCCCACCAACGAAATGAGAAGAAGGTGCAAAAGGTGCACCTCCAGGATTGGAACAGCAGCCCCTAGCACCAGGTGTAGAAAGTGTGCCTACAAAAAACACTCTAATGTGGTTAGTACATCTTGCTGCTAATGAGGATGCACACAGAAGCACACACTGGAATATAAATTTCAATCATTTTATTGGTCATTTCAGTGGTTATTTGGTCATTAAATTCCCTTTCTGGCCACCAACACACCATGTGTGATTTTCTTTTTGGCCATTCAACCCCCCCCCCCCACCCCCCTAAAAAAAGTACAATTAAATCATTGTTACTGTTACTGTTACTGACCTGCAATGATGATAAAAAGAAATATTAGGTTTCATCATTCATATGCTAAAAAATGTGAACTTTACTACTATTACTATACTTTATTACTATTTTTACTATAATAATACATAATCTGTCTGGTATTCAAAGGATATAATATCTGAATTTGAATTATATTTTGGTTTTCATGACTAGGACTGGTGCTAATTTAAAAAATCAAGTCAATGAAAGTAGAAATTTTTTTAATATATATTAATTTCATAGTATTTTGTAAACGTAAACAGGGGGTGGCCATTTTTGGCCACGAACAAGCTGAGAGGGAGTTTTTATGTTTTTCTGTCACTGCACAAAAGAACAAAGATGCATAAAACTTATTGATACTGTTAATTATTGCTATACATCTAACCTCCACCATGGTTAGAAAATAAATCAGATGGCATATTTTATTTGGAAAAAAATCGGGGTTTTATGATTTTTTCCATTTATGAGTTCCTAGGCTTATGTGATCTAACTGGTATTTAAAGGGTTAAAATTCTGAATTTGAATAAAATTTTGATTTTCATGAACAGCACTGATGCTAATCTAAAAAATCAAGTCCAAAAAAGTGGAATTTTTTCTTAATATATATGAATTTTATAGCATTTTGTAAACATAAACAAGAGGTGGCCATTTTTGGCCACGAACAAGCTGAGAGGGAGTTTTTATGTTTTGGCTCTCCCTGCAAAAAAATAACAATGCATTATAATCAATGTTGATGTGAATCAATTACATGCCCCAGACTCTACTATTAATAATACAAGAAATTTCAGTAGCAATGCAATTATATAAAATTGCGAGATTTGAGGTTGTCTTCCAGCTAGTGCAGTGGACAAACAAACTGGTGTTTAAAGGGTTAAAAATGTAAAAAGTAATAATTATTTTATATTTATGAAAATAACTGAAGTTAGTTAAAAGCTTTATGCAGAAAAAATGGCAAAAAAACCCCATAAAAAATAATAAAAAATTACAGACCTAATCTTTCGGTGGCCACTTTTGGCCACGAACAAGCTGAAAGGGTAGTGATTTTGAACAAACCCAGAGGGTTAAGTCTGATCTGTTAGTCTCTAAAGTTACACTCATTTCCACTCAATGCAAGTCAGGAGTTTTGGGAGTCCTTAGCCACCCTCTTATTTTATGTGATGATCTTATTGAGCAGGCTTACAGCAATCTCGGCTTTACACAATTATTTTTTTATCTTCTCCAAACTTTTTTCTATAAGGACAAATCCACAAGGACACTGCTGTGATTGTGCATACATTAATCCCTTTTCAAAAGAAGATAAAGCCTCGTTTTTTGGACTTTTTTGTTGAAACAGCACAAGTTTCTGGGTTTTGGGTGGGTCTTTCAGGCACACTGCCACCTACCTCATGCACTGACTGCAGAATATGATACTAATACGCTTTTTTTTCCCTTTTTTTTTCTAAGAAGAAGAAGAAGAAGAAATAGGAGGCATATTTTTGGTTATGTAGGACATCACACAACCTAAGTCTGCTATAACCCACCCTTAGCAGGAACCAATTGCTCTTTCAATTTAGAATTTAAATAAATAAACTGGCTAACCTAATCCACCAGTGTGTGAATGCGAGAGTGAATGAATAGTGGCATTGTAAAGCGCTTTGGGTGCCTTGAAAAGTGCTATATAAATCCAATCCATTATTATTATTATTATTATTATTAACCTAGCTTAGCACACTAAAAGTAATTTCACACTTTGACTTGTTAAATTTCTAGATTTTTTAATTATAATCTCACAAAGTATTTGTTTTTCTACTAACATAACAGAATGACCTCTCTGAACAGGCTGGCAAAGCCACTCACCAAGGCCAGTGAAAATGGGAGGTTTGCTTCAGGAATGGCAGCTGGCATATCTATGGCAACCATGCTGAGCCATCCACTGCAGCGATTTATTTACCTTGGGAAATAAGGGAGCAGCTAAAAATACAGTGCATCCACAAAGTATTCTCACTGTTTAACTTGTTCCCCGTTTATCATGTTACAGCATTTAATCAAATGGATTCAATTCATTTTTTTTATCTCAAAATTCTACACACAGTGGCCCATAAAAACAATTTGAAAATATGTGCTTGAAACTCTTGCAAATTTATTAGACATAAAAAACAAAAATATAACATGATTTCACAGCCTTTACTGAGACACTTGAGACTGGGCTCCGGTACATCCTGTGATTACCGGAGCCCACAGGTGGACTCCAAAGCACAGGTGGATATGTTCACTCAAACCTTACATTGAAGGTTTGAGTGAACATAATGGCCTCCATCATCCAAGTTTGGAGCCACCCAGCCAATCTGAGCAGTCGGAGTAGAAGGGCCATAGTCAATGATGTGTCCAAGAACCTGATGGTCACTCTGACTGAGCTTCACTTCACTTCTAGAAGGACAACCATTTTTGAAGCACTCCACCAATCAGGCCTGTATGGTAGAGTGGCCAAACTCAAGCCATTCCTCAGTAAAAGGTGCATGACAGCCCAAATGGACTTTGCCAAAAGGCACCTGAAAGAGTTTCAGACCATGGGAAACAAAAAAAGATTGAACTCTTTGGCTTGAATGCTAATACCATCCCTACAGTGAAGCGTGGTGGTGGCAGCATCATGCTGTGAGGGTGTTTTTCAGCAGCAGGATCTAGGAAACTAGTCAAGGTCAAAGGAAAAATTAATCTACAGTCCTTGATGATAACCTGCTCCAGAGCACTGTGGACATCGGACTGCAGCGAAGGGTCATCTTCCAACAGGATAACAATCCTAAGCACAGAGCTGAGACAACAAAGGAGTGGCTTCAGGTCCACTCTGTGTATGCAAGTCAAGACTTGAACCCAAATAACCATCTCTGTAAAGATCTAAAAACCTTTATAATGTGCATTGGTGTCATAACCTGGGTATAGGGTGGAACTCAGCAACCTGCACATTTAGAGACTGGAGCTTTGTGACATGTGATGGATAGTACTAACCAGGGTCTTTTCCCATCCCAGGAGTGTTTGTGTCAACTTGCTGTAGTCCTAACCAAACTGTAAGTTAAAATCAAAGTAACTTACAATAAAAACAAAATTTTACATTGATCCCACATGCAGCTTCAGTCCTCTGATCTAAACTCAGGGGTATCACATAGAGTACACCCAAAGTTTAAAAGAATGAAACCATGTGGTTATTTCAGGCAGACACATCTGGCACAGAATCCCCGCACATCTGCTTTTCAAACTTTCTTTTCAGGAGCAACAGCCAATCAGAAGAACAATGAACAGAGAAACAGGATACACCCAGGACATGTTGCCAGTCTGTCACAGGGCCAACGCAGAGAGATGGGCAAACTATTTATGTTCAAACTCACAACAATAGGCAATTTATAATCTAGTGATTCAGTTCATTTCAATTCACTTTTACTTAAATACTTTCCAAATCCTCTGCTTGCTTCAAGCAGAGGCCACGCATAAAAATACGGATTTCAAACTGAACATGGCCCTTTAATATATTTATTAGCTTTTTATCAGTCTCTGGTGTGGCTATAGTGATGAATAGAATTTACACACTGAAGTTCAGAGCAACTGGCACCTGTGTGAGTCTTTCTTTATTGTGTGACAGGTTTGCCTGTCCAGGGTGCAGAGTTGGTATAATGAGACAGCATCACAGCATGTTGTGTGTGGGGTGACATAGTGGAGTATGTGCACACTGATCTAGAGTTTTGGTAGGATAAAGGTATTTATGTAGCTTCTGTATAAAATAGGTCCAAAGATTCAACCCCTAGCATTACTATACAAACAGCCTAGTTCTGCCTTTCTACTGGAGTGAAGCGACATATACTGTCAATCATACTACAGGTACTCAAATTAGTATTAACAGGAATGAGTTAGTAGTAAAAAATAAAGATATATCATTTTCAGAAGAAAACAAATGTAGGGATCACAAAAGGTGATGCCAAACATAATAATTTCTACTTATATACAGATTCTAAAGAAATAATTCATGCCTATAAATCAGTTTCTTCCTACAAATCAGCTGCTAAGCGCTTTTGTGTTTATCTCCTTCTATTTTGTTCGAGCCCCTGAATCACTGTCTCCTGCTGCGAACCAGTAATTATCCAGAGCAAGGAGACTTTTATCTAATGTATAATTGAAGTGGTGTACAAATAAGTATTATTGGTGGCTGAGGAGCAAGCCCACCCAAGGCAAATAATGAGCAGGCATTTAGAAGAGAGGAGGACATATCTGCAGGGGAACTGTGTTTTGTTTTGACAGGGATTTTTTTTAGGAAACACATTTACTTTTATTAAAATGGCCTTTAAGATGAGTCAGTGGGCTCATTCTTTCGTGTGTACCTACTGTTTGAACATTTGATTAGTCTTCAGAGATCATCAGGGGTATGAAGATGACTCAGAGGCACTGGTTGTATTCGGTGCCAAAGGAGCACCTTTGAGTTTTAAATGATCAAATGAACTGAAGCAAGAAAAAAAAGGAATTATTGCTATGTTCTTAAAATGCAATGTCTAGGGAGCTTTTTAACTTTAACAGCACAATTAAAGAAGTTTTTAAAAAGGAGAAAAAAACAGTGAGGGAACGGGAAGGTGATCGGTGGCGTGGTCTCATCGTCCCAAAACAGAGCAACGGGTTTGAGAGAGCTGTCGTGAGTTGGTTGGGAGAGATGGGGAAGGGTGAAAGGAGAAAGATGAGAGTGGGAGAGAAGTACCACGTGTGGGGGAGGGATAGGGCAGATGCACCCGTGATGAGGACAGGAGGGTGCCAAGAGGACCCCCCCTCTGTACAGACAGGCGTGCACAGACACACACACACACACACACACACACACACACACACACACACACACACACACACTGCTGCCCGAGTCACTCATTTGAGAGAGCTGTCAGCAAAATGAAGGAGAGGAGACATAAGTAATGTAATGAGTGCGGTCTCGACACAGGCCCGGCATGTCTCTGCCGCTTCACTGGTCATCACTACATCCCACAGAGAAACAAGAGTGTTTGCTTTTATCTGCTCTCGTTCCCCCCTCCTCCTCCTCCTCCTTCTCCTCTCAGCCGGTTGCCATGACAACTGCGGAGCTCCACCCAGGAAAGAGATGTGTATGCTGGGAGAAAGAGGATTATTGGGGTCAGTGGTCTCTGCGAGTGTGTGTGTGTGTTTGTCTCTCTCTCTCACGGACATTCATACGCAAGCTTTCTCACAGAGTATGATTGTGCACTCACACATAACAATACAGTGACTGAGTATTTAACAGGAATGAAGCCAGACAATTAGCGTTTTTGTTGTCTGTTGTTTATTTAATTAATCAGTCCCTGGAGCGAAGTTTTATGGGTTAGTCATTATGTTGTTTTTGTGATTAGCATTGTTATTGGAAAATTTATGGGGGCTGTTTTTGTGGAACTTTTTAATGTTCTGTAATAAACTCAAGGTCAGGGTGATTAAGTGTTGCACTTCTATAAAGTAAAGAAAAAAATAAGGAACAGAATGGAAGCTGATGAGAGAGACTCCCATCATCATTATGTTTGTTACTTTAATGTATGGGTCAGGTTTTATCACAGCTAAATCCTACATTTTCCGTAATCCAACAAATGGCATCGATGCATTCGATCCGTCATGCATTACCATTCGGAAAGTGTCTGATTAACAATCATCATCTTGGCAGAGAATAAAGGAAAAGGCAGCCAACATCGAAAGAAGAGCTTTGAAAGTTCTTCCTGGAGAAAGCCTACTTAAGCATACTTAAAGAAATGAGAAGAAAGCTTGACTAGGAGAGTTCAGGCTGTGTTGAAGAATAAGAGTGGTTTGTCATAGTTGCGCAAACTCTGTTTTTGCCTCATATACTGTATTTCCTGCATCTACTTCTTATTTTCCTGGCAAAAAACAGAAGTGAGTCAAGACTTGTTTACTTGTGAACTGGTTGTGATAAGCATAACATGCTTCTAAAGCGTTTACATAGCTGAGTGGTAGTGGTATTTTCTCAGCACCATAACAAAGCTCTAAAACCAGTTTCCTGGTTGCTCTCCAGTGACTGCACAATGGTTTTCACTAGAATGCATCTCACTCTCATGTAGGGTGTTGTTTTTAGTACAGTGGGGTGGGGGATAAAACAGCAGTAATTCATACAAATCTTTTTAATGAAAGCAAAGCTGAGTGCACCTCCTAAACTAACAGCAAGGATTCGTGTCGTAGGAACACTGTCAGACACATTTACAGCTCATTCACGTTTCTGTCTAGCCGATGAATGGTTCAATAAGAAATATTGGCGATTAGAATGATAGGGACCGAGTCTCTGAGTAGATCAAGCAATTTTGTGTCTGAGAAGAGGACACGGTCTCAGACTTTGATTTCATTTCTCACGAATGACTGGGCAGATTTTCAGGCCCACTTGGGGGCTGTTTTTTCCCCCCCAGAGTTTCAGGACTGTGCGACATGTTTACACACCACACGAGTAAATGTCAATCCCTTTCTTCCACAATCACTTCCTGTACAAACACTGAACTGTAATTTGAGTTGTGATTGATGGAAATCTGCTCTTGCTTTCACAAACTTTGATTACACTATTTTAAACTGTTTAATTCCTCCTACATTATGAATGTCATGACATATGGAACAGGATTATAATGATGTATAATCCTAAAAATGCCAGGTCCAGCTTATTACAAAGCTAATCAAGAACACAGCACAAGGTTAAATACTTCTGTGGACCAAGTGAAAATGTCACTGCTGTAAATTAACTGCTTTTGTCACTTTATTTATAACTATATGATGTTTTTTCTTCATTTTGGATAAAATCACAACTTAATGTAACTGTATTCCAACATCTTTATGTCTCAAGAGGCCTCGACTGAGGTTTGAAGAGCATTTTTAGTCTAATTCTGCACAATGAATACGTACAGTACTCTCATGCACAAGTGGGCTCATCAGACTTGTCTAAATCTGTCCCTCAAGGATGGTGGAGTTATCAATGGCAGACTGAGCTGTGAGGGGAAAATCACGCAGGGTGAATGTTTTCATACCAGCTGATGCCAGTTTGGCTGGTTTGTGTTCCTTCATCCAGCAAGAAGGAACTACTGAGCTCTGCCTGTGGACCGCTTCACTGCTTTTTGGCGTACAAACCATCTTCTTTGCTTCCTGTAGCTTTCATCAATTACCATATGCTGCCATCTTGTGGTTGTCAGCTGATACTACATGCTCAAAGTTGCAAAACCACCTTTCTCAAAGAACTGCTCGCCCGATTCTTCACTAATGAATAATGCATCAATAAGTAAGGTGTTAATTTATTCAACACAAGAAAAACACCTGGTGCTTTTTCCACAGTTAATTGAATTTGTGGAGCATGAGATTAAGGAGCACATGAGCGACTGCTAGGATTTGGGATGCACACCTCTTTAAAAGTTAGGATGCTGTGCAAAAACAGAATGCAATTATTTGTAAATAATTCCAACTGCATTTTTAATATATCCATTACAAAAAATGTTTCAGTCATTGTTGTAAGTGAAATTGCTATAAAGGGGGTTTCATTTAATAATCACTTCATATATAAATACATTTATATTTATATTCATTTAAATATCACACAAGACATTAAAATAACTAGTGATGTTTTAAATTGACCTCACAAAATTACAATAAGAACCCATTTACACTTTAAATCCAGAGTTGTGTATTAATTTGACCTTCATGCCTTTGGATGAGGGCATGTGTAGCTCAACTGGTGGTGTGTAAATTAGCACATTTGCTCAGGTACTCTTTTGAAGCACAGTTTTAATATACTTTAAATATTTCTGTGTTATACTGATTTCTATTGTCCTCCATTATCTTTTCTTACGTCTTGTAAAGCCTTACAGCTGATAGAGGGTGCACTTTGATTAGTTTTGTTTTTAGACTGTATAATGAATCTCAGTATAAGTGTGGTGTTTGCTGTGGTCCTGAGAATAAAGCAAAAAGTGAAGTTTTTCTACAATCAGGCAGGGGCTGCGCAGTGTCACATTGCTCTCATACAAACAGATTCTGGTGGCACGATGTGATTCATAAAGCGATGGCAGAGAAGAGGATGTGTCTTGACAGGAGTCAGCCCATTACAGCCGATGTGGCGTCGCTCTGCTGTCCTCACCGAAGGTTAAAAGGTCATTCTTCCACCACAGGGCCCAGGAGGGAGCACAGTCAATCCTGTGTGAAGTTGTGACCAGGTCAGCACTTTGCAGAGAAAGCCAAACAGTGGGGAAAAAAGCCCCCACAAAGCACAGGCTGCCTGCAGTGACCGGCCAGCACTGGAGGTATCAGGGTCATGTTATTTTATCAGCCTCATGCGAGGCAGCCGGGGTTTATTGATACAAACAGCTGCTGGGAGACAGGAGGAGGGAGGTGACGCAACGCAGTCAAGAGTTTAAGAAGGCCTAAAGCCAGCTTTTAGGTTTTAGTGTTGGACTGCCTGTGATTATAAGATCAGTTTAATTCATCATTAGTCTGTGAAGAGTTTAACAAATACTCAAGGAGATATTTATTGAATGAAGGAGGAACAATCCATCCTAATATCTAAGGTTCATCCAGTTTGTACTATGTTCAGCCTATTTATATCTATCATTCAGGCCCATTTGTAGCTATAATTTGTATAGTTTCTTAAGACATCTGTAACTTGTATTTTTTTACTTCTTATCTTCTCCTTGTGTCTGTATATACATATATATATTTATATATTACCCATTTAAAATTTCCATCCATCACTAATCCAACCCAGCATCACTGGGGTAAACACTCTGCTAGCTGTACTAGCTCTCACGAGACCAAGAAAATCATCAAGTGTGCACGGCACACAAATGTAATCATGTTTGCCTAAAAAAGTTGCAAAAAAATTGATTTGAATGATTGATGACCAGAACTGTTTCAGATTAATTTTTCTGCTGAGTGATCGTTTAAGTTTTGTTTGAAATCATCCATCCAAACAACTAAGATATAAAGTGTAGAGCGGTTTGTAAGATTTCCCCTTTCCAAATACATTTATATCCCCAGTACTGTAACAGAGCGATGCATCGTACAGTTATCTTGTAAACACGCTGAGAAAATAAGGCAGACGCAGACATCAGAGTATTTTTTAGGAATAATTTATTGCCAGTAGGAAAGCGTGAGCTTGTGGCAGTATTCAATAAAAACCTTAACAAGACCATAGCATTGCTCAGACACACACAGACACCTGAAAAAGTCACGTGTCCATGGATAACTCTGCACTATAAATATATTGGGTCCCATTTTCTTGGTGGAAAAATAAAGAGGTTCCAAAGTCAAAATGTACAAACAAACAAATAAAAAATAAACAACACAAGAATATGCAGTCGTTCATTGAAGACCCTTTTTGAAATGAGCAAGAGACAACAAACTTTACGAGTACACTGTGTTCAGAAAAGTCACGCTCTTCTCTTTATCTCTCTTTTTTAAACACTTCTTTTTTTTCTTAATGAATGTACGCACAGTAAGGCTGATAATGTCACACCATTTAACTTTTTTTGTTGAAAATAAAAGCATAGAATATCTACAAAACCTAGTAAACTTTGAAATCAAAACTGTACATTTAAATTTACACTGAAAATGAAGACTTGTATAAAAACATCTTGCTTGGTTTTGTTTATAGAAACAAAGACATTTACTTTCTTTTTTTTTTGTCGTGATGTTTTTCCTGTTGCACGTTGAGATGTCGATCCTTTGCACAATCCACTTCCTGTGTATGATGACAGCTACTTAAAGCGAGAGGGGGAGGGGGGGGCTGGGCTGAGCAGATGTAAAGCGGCTACAGAGAGTTTCCTATAACTTCTTCAGATCTTCTCAGCTGAACGGCCTTCTCAGCCGGTCTCAACAAACCCCTGTGTTTATGTGTCAGTGTGTGTGTGTGTGTGTGGGTCCAGATTCTGTGCGTGTTTAGTGTCTGTGGTGGTCAGGGGCGAACATAAGGTGTAGCTGTGGGTTTAGGCACTTTTGTTTGGATCCAGTGTCAGACTTCAGTGTGCTGCTGGGAGTCCAGCGCCGGGATGGACAGCCGCTCAAAGTGACCCTCGTCACCGCTCTCGTAGTCGCTTATCATCACCTCGGACTCCTCGCAGCACGCCGACATGTCCGAGCAAGAGGCTGTGGACGTGTACAGAGACATGGACATGTTGTCCAGAGCAGAGGAGTCAAAGTCCCGACTGCAACCTAAAGGGTAGCCTCCTCTGTAACCGCTGTTACCCAAGGTGGAGGCTGGGGTGGCGGAGGCTGAAGTGGTGCCCAGGCCCTCGGTATCGCCGCCGTCGCTTGGGAAGGAGTGCTGCGGCAGGTACTGGTTAAGGCTGTAAAGCTCGGGCAGGGCCGGGCGCTGGCGGATGGCGCCTGAGCTGCCCGGACCGGTCATAGGCGGGTCCAAGTCTCTGCCGAGGGGCCGCAGGGTGTCGCAGCGGTCGCTGTACTCTGGCAATGGTGGCGGCGGGAGGTCGTCGTTTACAGGGAAGTCCTCTGGCGGCGGAGGGAAATCGCTCTCAATGTCAAAGCCGCCGGGATAATAGTCGGTGTCGATGGCACTCGGGTCACTGTACAGAGGGGCGGGTGACTCCACAACCTCATACTGTGGAAACTCCTGGATTCCAGGAAGTTGAACACTTGGCATCCAATCAGATGTGTCCCAGTGATATCCTGTTTGAGGAGGAGAGACCACAGCACACACATTATATCACTGCTCTCTCGCAAAAGCTGCACAGATGCTCTCAGGTTAATGTTAAAAACCCACACCATGCAGGAGGAACACAGGTCAAAGTCACGCACCACAGTGAGCTTAAACAAACTGCACAACGCTCTGTGATCAGACACACACAGCAGACATGATTCACAAGTTAACAGACACAATAAAATACACAACAAAAATAGTCTGTCTCCCTGTGTTTTTGTTTAGTTATCTTTTGTTATAAGATTATAATGTGATTTCTTTTTCTTCCTTTACAACTTTAAACTGCTGCTGGTGAGTCCTCCTGATCTCAGGGATGCGTGCATACATTTATCTAATCAAAGATCTCTGAGGGCAATGAACTAGCTCCAAGTGGCCAGGAGGGCATTATCACTGTGTCATGGGTGTATAACTGACAAAGCAGCAAAATACAGAGCTGAACATAAAAATGAAGCCAATGTGGAAGTGCCTAAAAACCTGCATCCCCTCTGAAGGCCGTCTAAAGTGTACGGGAGGATGGTGTTCTGACTCCATTATTTGTTTTCAGTTGAATCTGGATGACATCACCGAGGGTACAGCCATCTTTTCGCCTGTCTATGGGAGCGATTCCCAAAGAGTCAGCCCTGCTTCTGAGCATTTCTATTAAATCTTGTAATTAAATTAAAAGATATGATTTAAATAATCCTAATTATAACGACTCGCCCACGTATACATTACAGCGCCAAGTCTCAAGTCCGACTGTGTGATTTTCCTCTTATTTCAAAGCTAAAAATAAACCTGTTTTAAAACAGATGCCATGGCTTTCAGAAAGCTCACACAACAGTAACACAGACAGACAAACATAAAAAACTGAGAATAATTCCAGTTAGTTACTGAGCAACACTTTTGATCATATAACATATACTCATGTATGTCATGCAAAGGAATTTTTTCAGGGGGGTTGAAGGAGTAGAAACATATATATAACCTTACAATGCAGACAATAACACCTTATCAGGCCACAAAGCTCCAGAGCCACGTTAGAGAGGAGGTTAAACTCTCCTGATTAGGGTTCAGGGTTAGTGGTTAAACTGCAGAGGATGGGATCAGGGCAACACCAGGCAAGCAAAGAAGAAAAAAAACACAAGTCACCTCTTGGGTTCTTGAGATCATGAGCCAAAAAAGACTCTTTACATGAGGCGAGAAGGGGGAGAAAAAGAGAAAGAACAAGTCGCATTAAAATCTACGTGGAAAGAACATCGGCCTTGGAACATGAATGAAATGAGGACAACGAACACTGAAGGGCAAATAATGACTGAGGCAGCGACAGGTCAGTGAGTGCACAACAGCTCTGCCATTTTCTTAGACCGACTTCTCGAGGTGCACAAGAGCTCAGCGCTGAATCGAGGACGCAACACTTGAGCTGCTTGTTTAATTTGATTTGTGCATATCTTTTTAATTAGCTTCTGAATCACAAAAAAAAGGAGACGTTCTAGTCGGTGAGGTTTTGTCAGTGGAAGATAATGGCAGCTCTAAGAGCCTACACTTCACATCCCAACACAGAGCACAAAAACCAGCGGCAGATGGAAGCTGGAAGAGTACCTTCTCCTTCCACCGTGTCAACAGCAGAGTTGACAAGGTGGATAACTGTCACAATGGAGGCTTGTGAGAGGCAGGGGAGAGGGGGGAGAGTGGGTGGAAGAGATCTTAGCATTAGTACAAACGCTCTTTATCATTTATCAAAGACAAATAAAAACACATATGGAATGCACAGTGGTGGGAGAGAGGCCAACACAAGCAACACGTCCCACAAACGTCGTCCTCGTTTGCTTTTTTATGCACTGATGCTGAATGTTTGGGGGAATGAGGGCGGTGTTAATGGTTCGGCACAGCACAATGGTGGGAATAGAGCGATGGTAGTGGTGGTGTTTGTGTGTAGTGGGGGAGAGGATAGGAGGGTCTAGTTTTGTTTGTGCAGGATAACACACAACAACAACAACAACAACAAACTGAGATGCTACTGGGTGCCACTGACAGTACAGATGGAAGAATCAGTGAAATTCCCCAGAGATCGAAACCCATTTCCAGCTAAGAGAAAAAGCCGAATGTGTGTGTGTGTGGAAAACACTCACACACATTCAGCAGGAAAGCAGAAATTACCTATTTTGAACACGCTCCGTTTCTAATTCAAATTTGGATTTGCTGTCACTTTCGAAGGCGCGGATGAAGGGTTTGATGACTTATGAGCAGCACAGTGCCCGCCGTGATATCTAAGCGATGATGAAAAGTAATTAAGTATGACATGGGAAAGAAATGGGAGAACATAAAATGTGCTTGTATACCCTTTTGATATGTTCCTTGATGTTTGCTTGAAACATCCGTTTGGAGCTATTTTTGGAAAATATGAGGAAACAAAAAAGGAGGGACAAAAGGAAGAAAAAGGCATGCTTGTAAATAAAAAATAAAATAAAACAAAGCGCAGATGTGTGAACAAACAGAATATAACTGCCGTTTAAGTAAGTCATCAAACTCCTTTTGAAGCTAAACACAGGTGAACTCGGGGCCAGAAGAACAGGAAACAAGGTCAAATTTGTATTTATTTTTGTGTGTGTAAATAATCCCCAGAGAATAGCACAACACGAGTTGCAGTGATTGCTTCTGTCTGTACCGGTAGTGATCGAGGACTTACAGGCCGGAACCCCTATTTAAAACCTTGTTCTGGATCTGTGGACTGATTTGATCCATATGGGAGCTGAAGCCCCGCAGCAAAAAAGAAAGAGAAAAAACAAAAACAAAAGAAACAGGACAAATGACCCTTAGAGCCACTACTGGGCCATCCATTCTGTACATGCAGAGAGAAAAGTGTTAGCGCTCAAATCAACAAGACAAAGGCAAATGTTGCAAAACCCTGCAGGCCGATCAGAGAAAAGGAACAAAAAGCAACAAACAGAAAACCAAAACAATGCATCTCATAGATTTATGTGCCAGAAACGTTCAAACTGTGCTGTCTTGTTAGTTTTTCTTTTTTTTCCTAAATGCTACAGAGGAGCAAATTAAACATGGCAGCATACCGTTATCATCGCAAGACTCAGACTGGAAGGAGCTGAGGGACTGGACCTCAGACATGCTGCCTCTGGTGTTGTAGGGATGACAGGCACTGTCCTCCACAGGCTTCTTGGTCAGGCACGGATCCAAATCCACAACTTTAGCTGGAACAGAAGGCGCAGTATGATCTTAGTCACACATTTTAAATATAGAACATGCCCCTGGCACATTTTTGTTGTTGTTTGTTGTTCTTGTTGAGTCTGGACCTGCTGGAGGTTTCTTACTGTGAAAAGAGAGTTTTTCCTTCTTGCTCAAGTTTTACACTGAATATAGTAAGTGCAGTTTTAAAAGAATCAAACTAATGACTTTATAATATCCCAACAAGTGGATATTAGTTTTAAAGAACAACAAAATCTGGTGTGAGTACAGAATGTAGTTTTTGGCACTTTAAGTAGTCTAGCTGGTTGGGTTAAGTTTTAAAGTAGTTTTGGATTTCCAAAAATAACTTTGTGCTCATATACACTGGCCTTTATGCTTTTTGCCAGAAGGATTTTTATAGTTTTACAGATATTTGATAAAAAATTGTTTACTTGGCAGTGCACCAGTGCCGAATGCTCTGCTAGTGTTTTTAACACAAGCTGATGAATTCATGAGAATCCAGATATCGGGTTTTTTTCCACAGACGTCCAGTTTCACATGCATCTACAGACAGTCAGCGATGCATTCACATGAGTGAAAATAGCCTCTCTTTTTAGGCGAGGTGCTGACTGGAACATGTGCGGCAGCTTTATACAAAGTCAAATATCACCATTTAGACGTTAAGTGACCAAGTCTAGTTTACTTCTACTACTCAACAACTCTGGAGACTTAAGGAATCAGAAACTTGCTAAATAACCCATGTTTTAAGCATAATGAGACACTAATCATACTCATTTGAAGCTCAGTGCAACTCCTGGGAAAAAACAGCTGGAATCAAACTTACCATCGTAATCATAATCCCAGTTTGGCTTCTGGATGGAGTCGCTGTCTGAGACAGAGTTGGATGGAGGGGGAGGAGGGAGATTGGGCGCTACGCTGCACACGGCCACGGTTTTGCGGTGCCCGTGCACAGAATCTGGGTTGAAGGTGCTGAATTCGGGATGCTCTGGTATGGTGGAGCCCTCGAATGAATTCCTATCCAAGTTATTTCTTGAGTCGCTTGGAATACTGGGAGTGTAGGAGATAGGCCGCACGGGCACCTGAGGAGGGATGTCTGAGTAGATGTTTTTGTTGAATTTGGCATCAAAGTAAGGTCTCTGGAGGAAGGAGTGAGGCACGTTCGAACCTCCAGGATGTTTGTCGTCATCTTCGCTCTTCGACCTTCTGCGGCAGGCCTTCTTGCGGATGATAATAAAGAGGAGGACCAGTATGAAGATACTAGACACAAAGACAACAATGCCTATCACCTCCTCCAAACCGATGTTCCAGGAGTTGGAGACCAAATTATTGCTGTGAACGTCCTGGAGTTCACACACTGCTCCACTGAAACCCTGCGAGCAGTTGCACTTATAGGAGCCGTACGTATTCTGGCACTGTCCTCCGTTGGCACACGGGTTCTTGGTGCACTCATCAACATCACTCAGGCACCTGGACAACATGTATGAATTTCAATTGAGGTTTGTTTGTGGGCAAAAAAGACGCTTTTTCTAACTGTTGTTGCAAAACATAAGATCTACCTACTAGGAGAATTCAAATAACTGGTGTTACTGCTTAATTTGAGCTCCACACTGACATACCTGTCTCCCTGGAAGCCTGCTTCACACTCACATACTGGACCGTCCAAGCTGTCGATACACTTTCCGCTGTTTTTACAAGGGTTGTCTCTGCAGTACGGCCCCAACTGGCACCTGCATTCACAACAAGATTACTCCAGCATGAAGCCTCAAATTCCAAATTAGATGTGCACAAATCCTACAGTAACAACTAATATTAAAATTGCATTAGCTGATGTGAAGCAAGCCAGTAACATCATCCCGTATGTTGCGCACAATGTTCCTATTATCAAGATTAAACATAAAACAGTGCAGTACCTCGGTCCTGAGTACTGCCCTCTGCACTGGCAGTAGAATTCACCTCCTCGGGTCACACAGGTGCCACCATACAGGCAGGGGTTGGAGGCACAAGGACTTATGGGGATCTCACAGTGTGTGCCCATGAACGAAGCGGGACATTTGCAGAAGTAGCCTGAAGAGTTTAGAAAAACAGGCCAATGAGCAAAATAACAAGCGGCGTGAACAAACGGACATTTTTTGTCATCATAAATCTATTTCTTTTTTCTAAAATAGGCTGGTGTGATTTTAAAACATCCTGCAGATGTTTTACCAAAAGCCTTCTGGTAATGGCAAGACTGTAATTATGCCCCTGAACCACTGGCAGGTTTTTAATGTGAAACAGATGCAGAAGTGTTGAATCCACATCAACAGGCGTGCATCAGAATGAAGCGTTTACACTAAAACATGATTTTAGTATTTAGTAGATTTTTCCTTATTAAGCAGAGAAAATCTGAATTAGGACAGGTAACAGACCTAACAGCTGCTCCAGATTAAAATCACGGTTCGCCTCTTAATTTGAAAACCTGTGCTATTCCTTGGATGCCAGTAAATGGAATTAATATGTCTGAAAGGCAGCGATACATAATCAGATAAACTTCTCAATGAAAACCAGACTCAAGGAAATGCACAAGGACTGGAAAATAAGTGAGTGCAATGAGCCAAGCAGGACTCCACCTACCTCCATTAGGCAGCGAGGTGCAGCTCCCTCCGTTAGTGCAGGGGTTGCTAGAACAGCTCTCGGCAGGTGCGAGTGCGCAGCCTGGAGCCACGTCCACGATGTCCTCCAGCACAGCGTGGGCCCAGCGAGCCCTTGTGTTCAGAGGCAGCTCCTGGCCATTCAGGGTGATGGCCTCCATGCAGCCACGCAGCCCGTTGGTGACAGGCAGGCTGCGTCCGTGGCGAGGGGAGGCGTGCTGGCGTACATGACCCCCAAAGTAAATGCTGTTGTCAAGATTGAGGGTCCGCAGAGTGCCCGGGGCTGTGCCCGAGGCAGCGTGCACCCGGTCCAGCACGAGTTTAGCATAATTACCGTCCACCTCCAGGGAAACGGAGTGCCACTCGCCATCGCTAACCTGAGCGCTGTGGACCGACACCAGCCCGGGGCCGCTGCCACAGTCAAACTTGTATTGCAGACGGCCGTTCACGATCTGTTTCAGGGACAGAAAATACAGCTTTAGAATATGCTACACATCCTGCACATATCACACCAGGTCATTCATCTCAACACTGAGACTCAAAAGCCACTGAGTCACTGTTTTAAATCAGTTTTTCACACAGGACACTTCCACTTTACTGGCTTTCGAAGAGCTTTACAGAAAAACAACAGCTTTATAAAACAATTAAACTTCTGCTCAAGCCTCTGAAAAAAAACAAAAAAAAAAACAGCTCGCAGCCTGTTAAACTAAATCTGTGTCTAAGCCAGCCCAGTTCTTCCTCTGAAGTCTGGCATGTTGGCGGCTATACCAGACAGACTCGAAAAAGGAATGTGTGGAAAACTGCTTTCTGTTTCCCTCCCACTACTAAAATAGCTCTTGTGTGTGTGTTTTTCAACCCACCACCACATTCCCATAGTCCCTCATGTGAAAGAAGGTTTAAAATGGCTTTCTTGAACCCTTCAGCATACTTGGTTGGTACACATGCCTGGCTGGTCTCGAGAGAAGTCGGGTCAGTCATGGGTTTTTTAGACCCTTCTGATATGGAAATGCTGAGCAGTAATACAGAGATGGGCTAAGAAATGCAAAGGCTTATTCAAGATAAGCAAGGTTTTCCATTCAGTTTTAAAAATGAGAGAAGGGGGAAAAAACACCTGTGAGTGAAATATGGGGCTGGAAAATAGGTTTGCACACACCTCAAGGATGCTGTAGTCTGTGCCTTTAGCATACATGACGGTAGCGTGGCTGGAGAAAGTTCGGAGTCGTAAGGATAGCTTCATCAGCTCCTTGTTCTCATTCTCCATCAGATGGTATTTCACATAACCATTTCCACTGAATGTGAGCGAGTGGCCATCTGGCACAGGATGAACAAATGTACAAGTAAGACATAACAGCAGTGCAAATTCAGAAAATGTTAGACAGAATATCCAAATCACAGATAGTCTTACCGGAGCATTTGCCTTTTTTGCCTTCAGGACACACACAACTGTACTCAGTGTCTCTGGGATCTGCCACACACTCCATACCCTCAGGACAGGGGTTGTTCTCACACAGGTTGTTCAACACGGGGCATCTGCCACCTAAATGCCAAAACAGCACAGGTGAGATTAGGAAATCTACCAAACCATATATGAGCAAATACGTAGGTGCATGAGGTGTAATCAGGAACCTTCGCACTGGCAGGTCGCGATTCTCTGGTATCGTGGGGTGACGAAGCTGAGGCGGGCCGTGCTGTAAGTGGACATGGCGTTTTTATCCAGGGAGATGACCTCATCGCAGAAGTGTAATGGACAGTCCAGGCCCGCGCACAGCTTCTGCGCCACCCGCACGATGCGGATGCCCGTCATCTCCTCAATCACAGCCGCAGAGGAGTTCAGCTTCCGGAAGACAACCTGAGGAAAATTGGAAAAAACAAAACACTCAATGAGTGCTCTAATTATTCACTAGTCAGTGGAAAATTAATCAGTTCTGATATGGGATTAATGGCTGAAGTCATTTAAAGGCCGGGGCTGAACTTGTGACTATCAACTGCCTAATTGGCAACATTAATTAGCAAAAAAATTGGATACTTGTTAGTAATTTTTAAAACAAGTCACAGTTAGTTCAAACTTCTCAAAGAGCTGTTTGAAAGAAAGGCGTGTTTGATCATTAATTCTCACTGTAAAAGAAGAACCCAAAAGCTTCGAGTACAACGGACTCGACCTGACGAAATACTGAATTTCTGGATTCTTGAGTCAGTCTTTCAAAAGTAGCACAACATTCTTGAAAGCTCAATCAGCCATTTGATCCCAATAACTTACACAGTGTTTAAACTTGAGCATTGCATTCATCAAGATCTAATGTGTCGATCTAGAAGTCCCTTTTTTTAATATCATTTGGATTCGGTTTCAAGTAGTAGCGCCTTTTTAGAGTAACCATTTTGACACGAAACAGTATGTAAACACAGGTGTTACCTGTCACTTGTACCTCATTAATGGTATCACCTGTGTTTACCTCCCATTCTGTGTCAACATGGCCGCAATGGAAAAGAAATCTATCGAGCCGAGGGCATATATGACAGATTAACTGTTATCGGTGCAAATATGTTAGACTACTTCCTAGTCTTACCTCCTGAGATTGATAGGGACTGCCAGCTCTCTCTAGAGTCAACAGAACATCCAGATCTCCTTGCTCAGAAGGCTGCAGGCTGACTAACTGAACCTCGCTCCTCCTAACTCCGGCAATGTTTCTCAACGCTCGCTGGAAGTTGCGCCAGTAGTCCCCAATAAACTCCTCGGGCGCGATATTCGCAAAGCGCACATCGATGGAGTTATCCAAAGCCTGACGAGCTGCTTGTCTGACATGCACGGTGACGTCAGCCGGCGTGGTGAAGCGTCCGTCGGTCACCGTCACGTTAAGAGGGTAGTGCCCCACATCGAGAGGACCCAGGGCGATAATTTTGCCGTCGGAGGGCGACACAGAAAACAAGCCGCTGCTCTCATCCGAGGAGGATGAAGGAGCGAGGCTGTAGGTGAGAGTGTCGTAGATGTCTTGGTCGGTGGCGTGAATCTTGCCCAGGACTCCTCCGGGGTATTCATCGCCGGCGGTCGACACAAAAATGTCGAGAGGAAGAACGGCGGGAGGGTAGACGCTTTCTTCAATTATACGCACGCTGATGAAGGTGGTGGACAAGAGCTGTGGCTTGCCACTGTCTGACACCTGAGTATGAGGAAGAAAGAAACAGAGAGAGCATCCGAGTTTAATCTTTATTCCAACAGCAGAGGGCAATCAAGCTCTTGTGCTGCTCACATCCCTAATCTCACTGCATCTCCATACTGTAGGTGTAACCCATTTTAAAGCCATCAACATCATACATTTTAGCATTCACACTTTCACAGAGATGGTCATCAGCTCTGTGAGAGAAAAACAACGATGACTCACATCTGAGTGTGCATCTTGTGTGTAACAAGACATCACACATTTCATGTCCTTTCTGCCCACACATTTCTTCTATGTTCCTTCCTCTGAAGTGACACGTGATCGAGCTAAATCAAAAAAAATCTCTTATTCGAGCTTCTCCTGTGAGATGCACTCTGATGCTGCTGCCTTATGCCATTTCAATTCTGCACCTTACACCACCCTATAAAAGCTGAATTTAGAATACATTTAGAAGCTTTAAAGGAAGGAGATGCAGGGTGGCGCACTGAGTAGTTGGCAAAATGTGGGAGCGTGACAGTAAAGGTACAGAGAGGAAAAAGAGAGAAGACCGATAGATCAGATTGTTGTGGCTTGATGGTTAAATCGATACAACCTCTCAACTCCGGTTTCTTCTTGGACTCCTCGACTCACCTGTGCTTGCAGTAGGTAGTTTTCTTTATGTTTTCTATTCAGCACCCCCATGGCCACTAGAGCTCCCTGCTGATTGATGTGGAAAACGTCGCCGTCGTTCCCAGCGACGATGGCAAACGTGAAAGGTGGCCCGTTGTGAGAAGCGTCCCGATCGGTTACAGTGAGCTGAAGAACACTCGTGCCTGTTGGACGGTTCTCCTGTGGGAAGCAGCAGAGGTGTGTTTAACACTGCGCTGAGAAGACGTGGTTATGGCGAAGCTGTGATGTTTAACTTCAAACATGTTAGATATTTGCTCAGGAAACGCAACTGTGCTGCAACACTGAAACTGACTCGGTGTCCATAAATCCTTCTGACCTCCTTCACAAAGTCAAAACTTGTATCTGAAAAATGCTTTTGGTTTACAGCCAAACAGTTCCCATCAACCTCAGCTCCAAAGCCACCAGCAAACTTTCGCAGCTGTGGCGATAAAGATTTTAAACATTACACTATACATGCTAGCGTTTAGCTCCAAGTACTGCTGGGCTTAACTAAAGATTTGAGGCTGTAGACGCTTAGCTCTATTTTTATTTATCTGGCAATCGTCCCGGTCTAAGAGCCTGTCCACAAACTTGCGGGTAGGCTTCTCATGAGTAACAATAAAAAGGAAGATGACAGTTTTATAGGCAGAATTCTTGTTTTCTGTCCTTGAATGAGCTTCAAATCTGTCTTTCTGTTGACTCTTTCAAGCCCTGAGTGAAAACTAGACTTTTTATTCTTGAGGGAAAAAAAAGAGGCAAAAAACTACGGATCTTTTTGTGGTTCGTACAGTATCTGCACACTATGTCTTTTTTCTTGTTCTGTTTTTGTGGGATTTTGTACCATACTTTGATCAAGGCTCCGGTGTAAGTAAAATAAAGTCAGTCAGAAGGCAAAACAATGTTCTATCCTGAAGTGCTTGATCTGTTTGGAATATATATTTTGAATCTTCATAATATCTCCCAAATTTATCTTATTTAGGGTTCTAAATAGAGAGAAAAACTGGAAATGAGTCTTCTTTTCCCGTCTTTTGAATCTTCTTCTTTTTAATCTCAAAAACTGAATTACAGGCACCTCCCTCAGTTCAGTCAGTCATGCTTTATTAGCTTAGTATCTTCCATATTCCCACTGTCCATCACTCCTCCCTTTCTTCCATCCCCATCTGCCAGTTTATACTTAAAATGCAGCCTGTGTCTTTCAATTCCCTCACCCTCCTCTTTATCCCCCTCCTCACCTCTGTTCTTGCTCCATCCTCCAACTTGCTTCTTGACATTCTAGTCGTGCAGTCTTCTATTATTACTCCCTGTTAATCCCTCTCTCTGTGTCCACTGCACCCCTCTTCCCCTCCCACCACGCCTCCTCCTCTTTTTCTTCCTTTCCAACTCTAATCAGTTATCCGCATTGACCCCTTTCCCCCTCTCACCTGGATGATGAGGCTGTAGTTGGCCTGGGAGAAAAGGGGAGGGTTATCGTTGATGTCGGAGATGTCAATGTTGATCATGGCGCTGCTGGAAAGAGGGGGTGCCCCGTTGTCTGAGGCTACCACTGTTAGAGTATACCCCGATGTCTGAGAGAAAGAAAGAGAGGGAGAATTACCATAGACGGACGAAGCTGCTTTTGCATGCAATAAAGCAGAAATCGGTAAACAAGCTTCCCTATTAGACCTGACATGACTTTTGATTGGATTCTGCATAGACTGCAATTAGTTCCTAGGTGGATTAAACTGTGTATGAACAGTCAGCATTGTATCTGCGGTTTCTCTTACTCTCTCTCTGTCCAGCTGGCGAGCAACTTTAAGCTCCCCTCTGACCGGATCAATGGTGAATGGGCTGCCTTGGTTACCGGCTACAATGGAGTACCGCACGTGGTTGTATGAAGGCCCGTCAAAATCCTCAGCCATCACCTTTGAATCAATCAAACATGAACACCACAATCGATCAATCAACAGCCCTTGAAAAGAGGCTGCTTGTACATGTTATTCTAACATGACCTCTGAAAACCTTGTTTCTCATTCAGCTTTAAACAATTACCCGCTGCATTAATAAAACATGATAATTATATTTGCATTTCTTTCTGTGCTCAAACACTACAGTGTCTTGAAGTGGTTGGGATCGTGCCCACGTATGTGTGTGCATGCAGAAAGAGGTGAAATAAAACACATTTTCAAAGAATGATCAGCAATAATCAGATGAGAATAATCAGATAAACCTCTAATGTATGTACTACAGGGTCAAATGTCAATCAGCTGTGTCCTGTGCACTCATTCGCAGTTGTTTCAATCGCTGGCCTGGGAGTTCAGACAGGCCAAGTCTACATGTAGAAAAAAGGTGTCCAATGATCAGGTTTTATCAATATTTGAATAAAATCTAAAGATTAGATACTCCTAATGAATAATTAGCCAATGTGCTAACCTGTTTGGTAAACTTTATATTAGTTTATTTATTGTTAAAGAGTTTACATTGTTTACATTTAAAATAAGGGGCTTTAAAGCAAATCACTGAAATGATTCGATTAGTTGCTGTGATTTTCATTCATGTTTTAGCATATTTAATGGGAGAGTGCTGTGTAATCTAAAAAACAGATAGCTAGCTGTAGTCTCCACTGATGTAACACTAGGGCATACAAACTTACATTTCTTCCATTCACACCACTGCTACACTCGCACACACAAAAAGATCAACACATGCTTAAGTCTTAAAACCGACCAAGCGTCACATCTCCGGGGAAATCAGCAGACAGTGAAGATTTACAAGAATGAGACAATGGCAGGCATTAAAATTCTCTGATGGATAATTTATATTCAGGTACATTACACACAGATAAATGGCCACAAGCAGAGATCTTTTATGAAGGGAGAAAGAATGGGTGGGCAGCAGAGGTAGACAGAAATCGATGGGAGTGAGAATTTAACTTGCAAAAGGCAGAAAATGGCTTATCTAGGATAGGGGTTTAATGAGTCAAATGCTTTTAATTAAACTCGCCGAGCATGTGTGTCAGATAGTGCACGAGAACAGGGATGCAGTGAGCATGAAGAGCATTGGTCCTAATTTAGCCGTTCCACCAGATGGTGATTTGCCACAGGTGCAGATATATGATAGTATTCAGTGAGTAATGGGCAGAGAAGAGAAAGGCTGCGAGGGAGAAAATGAGCAACAGAGTGAGAAGGTGAACAAGATGACAGATTTTGCTGGAGGAAAGTCCAGAGCGAGAGATGAAAAATGTCTCTCACCCTGTGTGTACCTTTACAGTTGTTTCCCCACAACGAGCACCTGCTGTATACCAAAGACAGTGTGTGCGCTCTTACCGCCATCACAGTCTTTCCCAGCTCGGCGTCCTCGCTGATGACGGCCGTATAGACGTCCTGGCTAAAGACGGGTCTGTTGTCGTTGACATCTGTCAGGTTGATGTTCACAGTAGCCATGTCGCTGAGCGGTGGCGAACCGCCATCTGTAGCCTCTATTGTAATGTAGTATTCATGAGAGGCCTCATAGTCCAGCGGCTCAATCACAAAGACGTCACCTGAGGCACAAAACCAGAAATGTATCTAGCTGTTAAAAAGACTCCGAAATGTATTTTTGTTTATCATCTAAATATTACAAAACACATATTTGTGTCACAACAACCACAGTGTTTTAATGTTTAATATTGCACATGCAGAGAGGATCTAGCAGGTAAGTTCTTTTTTTTTGTTGCATGTTGTCATTTTTTAAAGTGGGTTTATACTTTCACATGCAAACATTTTCAGCTTAAATACACCTTAAGTCAAAACATCATCCATCATGGCACTGAGTTAAAAACATAACCAGGGATTTTCTTACTTTGGTGTTGCACTGTAATAATGAAACTAGCCAATCACAGCCCATTTTGAAACAAACCAAGGGTTTTTTTGTATATTAAATCCACAGCAAAATTATTTACAAAGGTTAGGACCAAAATGCAAAATCTGTTTAACTCTTCTGTCCTATGGTCAAAATGACCAATTTGGCAAATGGGCCATTGTAATCCCAGGACAATTAAAGCAGCGGTCCCCAACCTTTTTTGCACCACAGACCGGTTTATGTCCAACAATATTTTCACGGACCGGCCTTTAAGGTGTCGCGGATAAATACAACAAAATAAAACCAGTAAACAGAAGATTTATTCACAACACACAGGAAAGACCCAGGGAAACCAAGTTAACGCTAAAAACAATACAAAACCCAAAAACCGTAAATTTCACACCCGAGCCTCAACTTTCGCAGCCCGATACCAAACGACTCATGGACCAGCCCAGGGGTTTGGGACTGAATTAAAGGGTTAAATGCAACAACATCTGTCATGTCGCAACAAAGATGATTTCATTTTCAAGCCTACAACGTTGGTGCAGGAATTCAAAAAACAAATATAAAAAAAAAACTACCACATACCAGTCTTTGGGTCCACGCTGAACATGCCATGCTCGTTCCCGCTGATGATGCTGTAAGTGATCTCGCCGTTGGCGTCGGCGTCTCGGCTGGCTGCGTGCACCCTGAGCACTTGAGTACCCACGGCTACATCCTCAGACATGGTGGCTGTGTATTCACGGTGCTCAAACACCGGCGGATTGTCGTTGATGTCCAGGACGGAGATCACCACCTGGCAGAGCGAGGACAGACGCGGCGAGCCCTGGTCACTGGCACGGGCCTTCAGCTCATATACTGACTGCACTTCGCGGTCCAAGGGACGCTCCAGGGTTATTACACCAGTGGACTCGTCAACTGAGAAAAATCCATCAGCGGACTCAACCAGTGAGTAGAGGATGTCGCTATTCAGACCTGGGGTGACAAAAAAGATGATGCTTTTTTTAAAAATTGCATTACAATGGCAATCACTCCTATTAGTCATCATACAACACTTCTCAGTTACAACTCCTTTGAGCTCATGCTGCTTTCACTTCCACACATCTGAGCTGATGAGCCAAATGCTACGCACCATAAAACTGATGGTCACATAAAGAGAAACACTCTTAAATGGAGGACATAAACAAGCATATTGATTTCTACATAGATGTATTGATTGTTGAATAGTTAAATGTCACGTTCTTATGCCCTTCTAAAACATCCATCTTTCACACAGCCTCTGATAAACAGGAGCTCTGAATCTCTAATCCATGCAGTAGTCATAACTCATGTCCTCCCACAAGCAAGACGGTCCCAGAAACAAGACAGAGACGGATCACAATAATAATCGTAATGCTTTACTGCAGGTGGCCCCCATTTTGAATATGCTATTATATTCCCATTTATCAGGTAAGTGCCCCCATCCTCTGTAGATCTCATTACCATGCTGGAGCGAGTGCCAAGGGGAACCCTGCTTATATAATTTCTCATCACCTTCATCTGCTCTGATCATCTTTAGGACAATTGCTTTACAGTGGTTAAGTGAACTGTGTTAAATTATTATTGGCTATCTTGTTGTATCCGCCAATGTTTATGATCGTGGGTTTATGTGGGTCACACAGCAGAAATGTTTCATATGAAACCAGAAGTGGAACTTATTAATTAGTGGCCTCGTGAACAAGTAGCAACAAGCAGGGTGAAAAAAGAAGCAACACTTCAATGGTAAAAACTGAAACGTTCCTTGAATGGTCTCATGAGTCTGGCTCCAAAAGTGAGGCAACAAACATGTTTATAGCCCAGAGCAAAAAGCTGGTGTGGTCACTAAGCCTTCATAATAACTGTACGGTTGGAGTTTGCTCTTTATACTGCTAACCTGTTTTCAAATGGTTAGTACATGCAGGTTCACAGGTGTGCTAACAGGCAGCTGTGGCTGACTGCTGTGCAACAGGCCTCATTGTTGCTAACTCGAGTCAGAAAGCTGGAGCTCTCGATTGGGGTTTGAGCTGTTGGTGCCTTTTCAAGCATTTGAAAGTAAATATCTAACAAGTATTATGACCGCTCTGTTTTACAGAGAGACCAAGAAGTTTGTGCTTTCTGTGTTTTGTTTACTGAGGCCAGTTAAACAGATGTGCATGTTTATGTGTTGCACAGCAGCTTGGATATAGCTCACTGACCAAAGCCAAACCAAACCAAATATATAATTTGTATATTAAATCACGGGTAAACTTTTTATATTACATACACTACCTTTCTATTTTAGACTTTATTTTGCTTCTTGTGTTATCATTTATGCTGACTTTTACCCACATAAATCTGTTTTACAGCTCAGTCGTGTCAGAGCGAAATAGAACGGCAGCTTCTGTGCAACTCGGAAAGAAATCAGTGGTTGCCTGGTGATTACACTGATTTTTTTCATGTTCAGCAGCCAGTTGGAAGGAGGTCAGCTCCAGTGACCACATTTGATCTTACAGGTAAGCAACCTGTCTCCAAACAAATGCAGTCACTCTCAGATAAGCTAGTGAAGGTTTGCAAATAATTTGTGTCTAATTTAGAAACGCAAACATGTTGCCAACATGTTACAATCAGTCTGAGTGACTCTGTGCTGATGAGCACGACTTGTTTATGACATTTTCTTTTGCAACAAGGATTTCAGTTCTGGTTCTCATCTAGCTGTGTTCTGGCTATGTTCCTATATAAAATCAAGGTTGCTGAGCAATCCTGCCATTTTGCAGCGTCACAGCTGTCACATGCTGAACAGGTCCAGACATTCAGAACTAATATAGTCAGAAAGACAACCATTTAGTGTGATTTGCACTTAATTTTGTCTATTTGCTTCATTTTAATGTGCTTTTATTCATTTATGTGCCATGTTTTATTTATCTTTTTTAAAATCTTGTATTCATCTATTTGTATTCACATACAACGGGACTGTTAAATTCATCTGTCTTGACTAGAAAGCACTTTGGGTCAACTCTTGTTTTTAAATGTGCTTAATAAATACAAATCATCTGACTCAACTTGAGCTGTTTTGTGTGTGTTTGTATGTTTCCTTAGCTTTGCCCTGGAATTTTCTTATTTTTCTAAATGATTTTAGTAACAAACTTGAAGAACGTGTATGAATCTTACACAGCAACAAGGTGGGCAAAGCAGAATATAATTAAATGCCCCCACACTGAAACAACTTACGAAGAGAAATGAAGAAGACGGGGCAATGCAGAGAGCAAAGAGAGAGACACACTCTGACCAAGGTAGAGTGATAAAAGGACAAAGCAAAATCAGAGAAGAAATTCCAAAGTTTATCACAGATCAAGGGCATCAGTCTGGGTCTTAATCTTTGTCTGCTTCATAATCATCCCACACTGATAAGTGCGGCCTCTCAGAGATTGTAACAGTGGGTCGAATAGTGGCTCGGCAATGTGGGTAAATATCAAACATCGCACAGCGATCACGAAGGCCATGGCACATAGCAGCAAATGCCAAGAATGAGTCCACTCAGTGAAAAATATAAAAAGATAAAGCAACTCTTTCCTCGTGGGAAGAGGGTTACATTAGGCAGAAATACTGATCAAATCTCTGTGCTCATACAGTGTACGTCTAAATAATTATTGCTCCCGGCTAAACTGCAGGGAGCACTGTTCTTTCCTCCACCCTTCCTTCAAGTACCCTTAGCCCAGATGTACCAAATGCAAAGTAAATTTTTTGCCAGCAAAGCCTCCAGGGAAAAATGTCTTAATGGCAGCTTTTTTCCCCTCTCTTTTCTTTCATTTAACATTTCTCCTTGAGGGAGTCAGTTTTAGCATCCTTTTCATTCTGTCAAGCTGTCACTCCGGCCCCCCACCAAAAAAAGGGGAGGGAAACAAAAAGAGACCGTGTCGATTGTCAGCTAACAGGCTGAAATGGTTTTTCAAGCTAGAGTGTTCTGCTTCATTAAACCCAAGGTG
Source organism: Perissodus microlepis (assembly GCF_051167445.1). NCBI lineage: Eukaryota > Metazoa > Chordata > Actinopteri > Cichliformes > Cichlidae > Perissodus > Perissodus microlepis. Next base: position 26,907,315 of record NC_140466.1, on the reverse strand, counting down.
CAATCTGGAACGGCAGGTCCGCTAGTTTCCTGAGAAAGAAAAAAAGACTGTTAAACTGCACGCTTCAAGCTCTCCGGCCTACCCGAGTGTGAGCCTCTTAGTGATTGGCAATGTTTGCTGAAAGGAGGAGACGCCTGAGATAAATATGTGGCCCCGTGGCTTTGCACCAGGCGAATGGAAAATTGCAATCATCTCTTTTGAGAATTCGACTTGAAGAGAGAAGAATTTCATTAGAGTGTAATAGAGCTTTTAATTTGAGGGGTTGATCATTCATGAAAATTCACATTTGTTATCCCTCCCTCTTGCCATTTAGTGCGATGCTGTTCCACAATGGTGAGATAATAACCTGTTCATAGCGAGTCAGCACTGCTTATTCCAACCCATTAAAGGGTATTTCAGAAGCACAGTCCTGTATCACATGTGCATATGCTTTTTTTATTGTGATCGTGAGCAATGCAATATGTTGCCATTAATTGCATTTTAAGCACATTTTACCAGCTTCCTGAGATTATTGCATTTTTGGAAGCTTAAATGTTTGCCTAAAACACATTTTATTACTGAGTTCTGGTCCAATAGGCTGGTTTAATCAGAGAGATTTGTTATGAAGCTTTTTTTTTAAAGCATTCTCAATATAATGTCTTCTTCCGCTTAATTCTGTATGAGAAAGAATAGAAGGATCTGAAGTCTTGCATGAATGTGTGTGAGGCAAGGAGTGTGAAAAGACTGATACTCAGCAACTCGGAGTTTAAAGGCTGCTTCTCTTTTCTTTTTTTTTATTCTTTTTTTTAATCTCTCTAAGTGTGAAGCGACAGGAAGTGATGACCCGCGTCTTCTTCATAGATCAGTGGAAATGAAAATGGTGAATTTTTTTGGCTTGGGACTTTTTTTCATATCAAACAGCCTTTTCAGGGGTTTTAGTTTTAAAATATCAACCAATACAGGATGCTAAAATTAGCTTCATGAGTTGCTGGGTTTTTATACGTCATCCTTTGGTTCAGCAAAGTGGTGTAATGACAAACTAATCACGGTCTAAAATTAAGGACCTGCTGTTTCAGTGTTAAATCTGTCAAATTATGGCTTTCATATGTGCAATAAAGTTCGGCACTTACAGCAGCAGTGTCTGATAGTTGCTGTGTTCAAATGAAATTTGTCTATGGGTAATTAGCGCTTTATTGCTGTACATCTGTATCAATAAAGACTTTTTAGACAATTTTACAGTTGCGCAAGATCGTTCTCATGATTTTCCACCTCACTGTAAATAACAGCTACCCTCTACCTAGAATGTGCCAGAGAATAAAACTCACCAGTATCCAAATCGTTCGCTGACAGCTTTGCCACAAAAGTTCCCGTCTCTGTGTTTTCAAAGACGGTGATGGTGTAGGGGTCAGATGAGAACTGCGGTGGGTTGTCATTGACGTCTTCCACAATAATATGGATGTCAGATTCACAGTATCGCCCTCCTCCGTCCACCGCACGCACTTTAAACCTGTACTCGTCTTTCTCTTCTCGGTCCAGGGGCTGCGAGGTCTTCAGCTCCCCTGAAGGTAAGACAGGAAGGTTTTGAGACGAAATGCAAAAATGCAGACACAGGCTCTTGGGGAAGAGTCGGTGTCAGAACAACATAAAAGTCAAATGTGTACAAGAAAAAAAGAGAAAAAAAATCAATCAAAATGCTAAGTTTATGTATCAGTGGACAAACCTGAGGCATTTTAAAGAAATGTAACCCTCTTGTCTACTGTTTACTAACCAAGTGAAAACCATCCGAACAACTGAAGGCTTTCAAGCGCGTAGAGAGGAGAATAAATAAGTAATTGAAGCAAGAGAGGACGGAGAGGATAGCGAAGGGAGCGGGGTGATGAAGGAAAACATCAGAGTTGGCAGCTAAAAGCAGCCTGGAAGTGTCTTGGGATACCAAGCAGCCAACATTACCACAACTGCTCTGGAAAACTCCAGAGCTTCTTGGCGGGTCTCATCAGCAATAATCCTACTTGTCTGCACTGAAAAAAAATAAATAAATCACACTCCTGCTGCATAACAGTAGCCCTGCAGCTGGAAAACTCGAAATTGAGGGCTGCCAAAAGACAGCGGGATGACATCGTTGCCTTATTGTCTGCTCTGGTGTCAGCCTCCGCATATTAAGGCAGAATACTCAAGGATTCTGTGAAACAGCAGATGTGCTGTATAGCTGTTCAAACCAACTGGTTTTGTTTGCATACTTCTTTGGTTAACTTGCACTGTGGTTTTTCTTTTTTCCTCTTTTGTGGTTTCTTTTTTCAACACAGCAGTCAGAGTGAATCTCTGATTTAGAGGGTCTCCCAGAAGAAATTATTTGCAGGAAAGAAGTATAGTGGCCATAAATTCAATCTTAAGTATTGCAACTGTGTACTTTAGTGCCACTGTGGGTCTATCAGTTGCCCTGCAGGGAAATGTTCTTGGCTCTTGAATAAGTAAATAACAACAGGGCACAAGAAAACCATCTTGCTTCTTCCAATGCTGACAATACAGTAATTTGCATCCACTGAAACTCACACACGCAGACACACAAACAATAACTTTTTTCCCCGACAACTCTCATGTAAAACATAAAACTGCTGTCACGCTGAGCTGTCTTTCAGATTGTGTTGTTCCAAGCAGAGGGCTAAGCGTGTTTCATGAGTGGCTTTAGCATGAGTGTCCTTCATACTGTTCCCATAATAATCATAAATGCATTCAACACAGCTGGAAAGCAATCTAACTCAATGACTGCGGACACAGATGGACTCATAAAGAAAGAAGAGACAAATTACTCACATAAAATATAAACAGAGCACATGCTTTTCCACTGAGTTTAGAACACCGCACGATCAACGCTCTCTTTTTTTTCACAGAGCAGTATTTAAGCAAATGTATTTTACCCCACAGATACACACCTGTGACAAAGTCAATGATGAACAATTCCGATCCAACTCCCTGGAGCTCATAAGAGATTTGGGCGTTTGAGCGGATGTCAGCGTCTGTGGCAGAAACCTGCAAAATAAGCCTGCCTGCAGGGGAGTCCTCTGGGACACTTTCGCTGTATACAGACTAGAAGGCAGGTACAGGAGGAGGAAAACGGAAGAGGGGAAGAAATCAAAGTGAAAACCAAGAAAACTCACAAGACAGCAAACTGAAATTAAGAGCAGAACCAGAGCAAAGAGGACTTTACCTTTTCGCATACTGGGCTGTTGTCATTGGCATCCAGCACCTTGACCTCTACAACAGCTTTGGCAGTGAAGATGCCATCACTGGCAGTAATGTTAAGGAGGTAATTGTCCTTTTCTTCACGGTCCAGGGACTTCCTGACAGACACCTTCCATTCATTCTGAATATGTTCAATGGCAAATTGGCCTAGTGGGTCTCCTCCTGTTTGGGGTTAAAGACAAATATTCCACTTTAGCATGAACAGCAACCAAGAAGCAGAAAGCAACCTAACTTGTTAAAAAGAAACAAGGCTACGGAATTTGTCCTCAGTTAATTATTCCTGCAATCATAATCTGTATATTCTCTGCTACTTCACAGAATAATTTCCAATTTTTACACCAAATATTATTATTGGTAGGAAAGCAATCTGCAAACTAAGGAGAGGAAAATGTACATCGGCTAATGATCATGCTGGTTTCTGATTCCTCTTGACTTCACATACATATTCACAGTTTCTAATTAGCACCACAGGAAGTACTTTTGCCCAGTCTATTTCAAAGCACTATTCAGATAATTATACATTTCTGTAGTATAATGACCTAAATATTTGTTTAGAGCTTGAGCAGATTAGCAATAACTCCTAACAGATAACGGGACTGTGTAATGTCTCAAAGATGAGATATTCTCATGATATTAAGTGGCGTGAATCCATAATCCCCCTCTAAGCTCTGTTTATGAAAAACAGCTACACAAAAGAGTAGAGAGTAAACTCCTGGCTTACTAATTATCAGTTTCACAAAATAATAAATGCCCACCTGTGATGAAGAAGTCGACTTGTTTATTAATGTCTTCAGAATCATCATCTGTGGTGCTGAGGATAGCGATCACTCCACTCGGAGGAGGGTCGTCTTCGCTGACTGTGCCTTTGTAGATCTCCGCAGTGAAGCGGGGTGCGTTGTCATTCACATCACCAACTGTTACCTCCACTGTGGTTCCAGTAATTAGTTGGACTTTCTCCCCTTGGTCCGTTGCTAAGATGGAAATTTTGTATTTGTCAGTCTTTTCACGGTCAAGCTCTTTTAAGGTGGTCACCCATCCAGTCTCACTATTGACTGCAAACAGCTCAGGGATCTCAGGCGAGTTCTGTTTGGGGTCAAGGCTGTAAATGATCCGGCCGTTGGTTCCAGAGTCTTGGTCGATGGCTTTGACCTGGATAACCTGAGTCCCACTTGGAAGGTTTTCCACAACGACAGCCTCATAAGGGTTTGCCTCAAAGACTGGTGTGTTATCATTCACATCCTTCACTTGGATGTTTACATTTACAGATGCAGCTATCTCATAATTTTCATAGTTGGTTTGGGCAAGCAGAGTGAGCTGGTACCATTTGGTTGTCTCATGATCGAGGTTCTTCTGAAGCTTCAGCGCTCCACTATCTCGATCTACAACAAACATTTCACCTTCATTGCTCTCAGGATTGTTGCCCTTTACTAGGCTGTAAAGAACTGGTTGCTCACTCACAGCCTGAATCACATCTATCTCTGTGCCAATAGGAAGGTCTTCAGATATCGTGTAACGATAATGTGGTTCGGCAAATTTGGGAATTGGCGTCTCTGGTGCAACAATCCTGATGTAAACCTGTACAACAGAATATTTAGGTGGGTTTCCGGTATCCTTTGCCCTCACAAAAAACGCATACATATCATTTTCAAGGCCAATGAGGCTTTCTTTGGTTACAATGATCCCAGAGGTTGGGTGGATTTCAAAGTTTTCCTCGACATTTTCAGCATCTGCCTCAATTGAATATTCGATGTCAGCATTGCTTCCTTCATCCATGTCAGAAGCAGCAACTTTAACCACAGAGGTTCCTCTCGGGACGTCTGATGCAATGGTGGCTTTGTACTCACCTGCCCTGAATTGTGGGGCATTATCATTGGCATCAGTAAGAATTACATTGACAACACTGAAGCCTACTTTTGCACCACCATCTTTAGCCATGAGAGAAATAGGAATAACCTTCTCTTCTGTATTTTCACGATCGAGGCTCTCCAAAGTGAAAATCTCTCCATTTTCATTAATGGAAAACTTGTCCTTTGCAAAGTCATTGATAATCTGATATGTTATTTGCCCATAAATGCCTTCATCGTCATCGGTCGCCTTTGCCTCTGCTACCAAGGTACCAACAGGGGAATTCTCAACAAGCTCTGCCAAATAGTCCACCTGAGAAAAGGTGGGGCTGTGGAAGTTGGCACCAATAACTTTTACGGCGACTAGGGCTGAGCTTCTGAATACACCATCCGACACCGATACGTTAAGATTGTAAAGAGGTTGCATATGTGGCCTGCGGTGGTTGGAAATGGTGATGTCACCGGTGTGTTTGTTAATGGCAAAGTTCTGATCTTCATTTCCAGATATTATCGAAAACTCCAACTTATTTGTGTCTGAGCTGTCCGGATCAGATGCTTGGACTTGACTGACAAAGTGCCCACGTGGCGCCAGTTCGCTGATGGTAGTTCTGTAAGTATGCTCGGTAAAAACTGGAGCGTTGTCGTTCAGATCAGTAACATCTATTGTCACGATGATGTCACTAGAAAGTGCTGGAACTCCTCCATCAACCACACGCACTCTCAGCTTGTGTTGCTGGATCTCTTCATGATCGAGAACTTGAGCTGTAGAAATGATTCCTGTGTTGCGGTCAATGGTAAAATAATCAGAACTCTTCCCCCGTTCCTCAACCAACTGAAAAAATACTTCTTGGTTATTACCAGTATCGGAATCTTTGGCATCAACTTGCAAAACAGATGTGCCGATAACAGAGGCCTCCGAAATATTGGCATAGTAGGTCTTTGACAGGAACACAGGAGCGTTGTCATTGACATCTTCCAGAATGATATCAACAAAGACTTCGGAGTGTGCTCCAGTTAGAGAGTCTGTGGCTCTTACATTTAATTTATAGGCAGGATGCATCTCAAAGTCCAAAGGCTGAATCACATGAATGACGCCTGTGTTGAAATCAATTGAGAACTGTTTGAAAGGATCTCCCTCGGAGATGGTGTACACAATACGAGGGCCTTCAGAATCGTTGGCCTGTACGTGAAGCACAGGGGAGCGCAACTGAATGTTCTCAGGGATTTCAATGCTGTAAAACGGTTTCTCAAACACAGGCATTGCTTTGTTCACAACTCTTACTGGCACTTCTATTTCTGCTGACAGAGCTGGTTGTCCACTGTCCTTTGCCATAACAACAATAACAAAGTTTGTGTTAAGGGCTTCTTTCTCAAATTTCTTTTTAAGTGAGATTTCACCAGATGGGCTCATTTGAAAGTGATCATGCTGCTCCTTCAGCTGATACTGGATGTTTGCATTCGGGCCGAAGTCTTTATCCACTGCCGTCACCTGCCGAATGACCTGGCCTTCCTCAGCATCCACCTGAACCAGGGCATGATAGGGAAGGTTCACGAACATAGGTGCGTTGTCATTTTCGTCCTCCACAGTCACAGTTACTAAAACATGAGCCTTATCTTCAGATTTGTCTTCTCTTGTGACCTCAACAACTACATCAAATGTGTCCTGTGCTTCACGATCAAATGGGATTCCAGTGGTTGAAACGACTCCAGATGTGCGGCTGATTTCAAATCTGCTGTCAGGGTTTAATATTTTATAGAACAAGGGCTCATTCACCTGATTCCCAACAGCAGCAATGACCGCTAGAGTCTTCTTCTCAGAGGAATTTTCTCGGATGTAGGCTTTGTAAGATTCCCGGGTGAACTTCAGCTTGCTCTCCTTGTTTTCCTGTACACTGATCTTCACTACAGCAACACTGGCAAATCTACCGTCAGAAACCCTGACCTTTAACTCATATCTGCTCCGAAGCTGTGTGACATTCTGAATGGAGATTATTCCAGTGATGGGATCCATTTTAAATTTATCACCAATATTTCCCTCAGAGATGGAGAAGAGAAGTTTGGAGTTAGGCCCAGAGTCTGCATCTGTAGCACTGACTTGAATGACTTCTACCCCTTTGTATGTTGGCACTACAACAGTTGCCTCATACTGCTCTTGGCTTAAAACTGGTGCGCAATCATTAACATCAATTACTTCAATGGTCACATTGGCTGTGGTCTCTGCAAACAGCCGTGGCATTCCTAGATCATGGACCTGGACTGTGAAGCGGAAAACACTCCTCTGTTCGTAATCCAAAGGTGATGTAATTCGGATGGCTCCAGTGCTCGAGTCAATGGCGAAATAGTTATGTGCAAATGGTTCAACAATTTGATAGATGAGCATGGCATTCTGGTCACAATCGGCATCAGTGGCGTGAATGACAAAAGGTGTGTTTTCACGGGTCAGTACAACACTATTGATGAGGGCCGACTCGCTGATTACACCCTGAAATTCCCTCTGGTCAAAGACTGGAGCGTTGTCGTTTTCATCCTTTAGATGAATCGTAAGTGTTGTGTTGCTGGCAAGTCCAGCCATGTTGGTGCCCTGTATGATAAGCTTGTATTCAGCGATGGTTTCATAATCTAAAGCTTTTTGTGTTACAACCACTCCCGAGTTTGGATTTATATCAAATGCATTGTTGATGTTGCCCCCTTTTATTTGATAGAAAACAGACGACTGGCTGACGGCTGTGACCGAGGTCACGAAACTTCCAGGAAGGGCTGATTCGCTCACTTCTGCAGAAAAAGCCTCTCCGGTAAATCTGGGGACTGCATTGTCAGAAACCGTTACCAGAATGTGTACGGTGGTTGTATTTGACAGTGGAGGTACTCCGTTATCTGATGCCTTAACAGTGAGTTCAAATGTTGTCTTGCTGTTGCGATCAAGCTCTTTGGCTACTGTAATTGTCCCGAGGACAGGGTCAATAGCAAATGAGTTGGCAACATTTCCTGTGAGAGAAAAGACAAAAGAAGAATAGATTTTTCTGTATGTTGTACTGGAAAGATGTGTTTAATGAGCACTGGATTGTACAGGCAGTTTATCAATCTAAGTCATAAGACTGGTTGAAAACAGAAGGAGCAACAATGCATCATATTCCCATCTCAGCTACTTCAAAAATGCACATATACCAACGCAAAGTCTAACTGAAGCATGTCTCTTGTTTTCACATAACAGATTATTGTAGGAGAGATTCTCAGTGGGATGTGCCCATCTCCCACATATTTGAAGATCCCCTAAACAAAATATTCAATATTCTCAGAGTATTTCATTCATATCCAGAGGGCAGCTGTACTGATGACTCATACATTTTTATGAGATGATTTCATTTGCAATGTTTTGCAATGAAAGATTTTTGCTATGAGGGGAAAAAATGGGGGTTAAAAAGAGTAGCATTGTAACTTAGCGTGCATTCACCTGATTCAATGTGGTAGACAACCTCTGCATTAGAGCCCTTGTCTTTGTCAAGAGCTGTAACCTGGAGCACCGCCGTGCCTGCGGCAGCAGATTCAAACACTCGACCGGAGTATGGTGTGCCTATGAACCAGGGTGCATTGTCATTGGTGTCGTCCACATTGACAATAACGCGCACAAGGTTCCTCTTAACAGGAATGTCCTGATCTCGAACCTATAAAGTTCATTTTTTATGAGAGAGAAGGACACACAGGGGAGGAGAAAGAGCAGCCATTAGTGTCAGTACCTTATACTAATTTCTTGAATGTTTAACTTTAAAACAGTGAAATCAATTTGAACATGAACTCTGTTAAACAATATGCTAGAACTTCTCGGAATTCAACAAAGTTCAGTCTGTTTCTACCAATTCATACCATGACAGTCAGGATGTGACGATGCATGGTCTCATGATCCAGTCGCTCAGTGGTATACAGAGTGCCGGTTCCTGGGTCTAGTCGGAACTTCCTCAGGCTGAACGGATCAGTGCTGCTCAGGAGTGTAAAGGTCAGTTTGTTCTTCTCGTCCCTGTCCACAGCACTGATCTGCAGGACCTCACTCCCCGCTGGTTTGTCTTCAGGGACATTCACGACATAAACATTCTCAGAAAACTCCGGCCGGTGGTTGTTGGTGTCAATGACACGGATAAGCACCTACAGGAGAAAAATAAATTGCATGCAAAAGTTACATTTTTACACTTGACTTAATTCATATCACAAAGGATACGTGCAAAAATATTTTAGTGGCTGTTATGTAAGGCTTTTTAGGTTTTGTCAAAAAGTGCTGTGAGCCATTACTCAATAAAGAGCATCAAGAGGATATTTCTAAAGCAACCAAATGACAAGGGTCAGGGTTAAGTTTACATATTCAAAATTATTTTTCAATAACCAACTGATCAGTGGTGAAACAATTGTGTGCTTGTAAATGTATTTGATTGTCTTGAACCAAATAATGATTTCCAAACAATAAAGCTTCTGGTAAATGATTAGATATCACAGCTCTGGTGCATGCTTCAACACTGCTCAGCACTATGGTCCAAAGATATGCAAGTAACACTTTTATCTTTATTTTAACCATTTCTCTCACTTTGGTCTGCACACATTCACACATATACACTATATTATTTTCAAATTGCTTTCCCGATCTCTGCAAAAATAAGCAGTAGTGTGTTGACACAGATTCGATCGATCCAAGCGATGGCAAAAGCAATAATTTAACTGAATGGCCACTTGATACTGCTAACAGTCAATCAATGCTGAATAACCGCAATGAATCTAAATGAATTCTGAGCTACACACATGAGCAGTTCATGAACGAGAGAGTGCATGTGTGAGAAATCAAATGATCGGGGAGTGCTGAAGTAAGTCCAGTGATCCCACTATGCTTCTGTATTAGAAAGTCTGAAACAAATATAACTTTGAAAATATTAGAAGGGTAGCAATATTAGCACAAAAGTAACACTCAGCATATCCTCAAAGGCTACGCTTTATGAAACTAATTTTTTCACATGCACGCTTCTTTCTTTGGATAATGTGCAAAGTGTAGTTTACTGTGCTTTTCCCCCAACACACGCACAAACAACAAAGAATCTAACATCCCCAAACTGTAAAATTCCACTGGGAGCATGTTTTATCAACACCAGCCACTCGTCTACTGGACTTCCGACAGAGGATTATGGAGAGCTGCTGGAATGCGATCTCTGTTTCCCAGACCAGCGAGGGACTTCTACCGTTGCCAAACATGGTGAACAAAGGGATCAGCCCAGATTAGACACCTGCATACCAGACACCAGGGGGTGATGTCCCGTAAGGAAAGCAGTCGATGCTGACCTGTTTGGTGCAGGAAGACTGAAGGGGGCTTAAATCACAAAAGCTCTGACCAGGTAACGGCTCACAACTGACTGGGGATTGTCAGATCTCTGGTCAAAACAACTGCCCACTGTTGTCTGTTGTCATAATACTGTTTGCTAAGCACTGTGAGCCTATATCAGAGACAAATATAGACTCAACCTGACAGGACTGATAACATTTACAATCTGCTCTGTGCTGTGATGCTGGCAATGCTGCTGAGGCTCACAGATGTCATCTTGCAGGGGGAGCATTGGGCTGCTTGCTGTTTGTTAGTGCAGTAATCTTGCCACAAGTCATGTGTCATAGGCAACCCATATCACACTGTTAATAAGAACGAAGGTAAAAAATAAATAAAAATCCTTTTTAATGCGACATCAAATCTCAAAAAAACGTATCAATCCAGGCCTGTGGTGCATGTTGCACGCTCAGCAACATGACAAACTATCTCACTATAAACATGTGTTCTCATGTAAACGCAGACATCATATAGAATAAGATTGCCGATGCCTTCTAATCCACCTTTTACATACTCTGACGCAAACGCTTGCACGTACTCACGCACACACACCAGGAGAGGCTCCTAAGTTGCACACTTCCACACGTACATGCACACAAAGAGGCTGCCCAATGTGTCTCAATCTGGCCAGCGTCAGATAACACGCCTTGTGAAGAGTGAGTAAGGTGGCGAGAACTGATAGCGCCGTCGAGAAGGAGAAAGGATGGAATCTGGTCAGTGGTATCTGCATCTATCCACAGTGTACAAATCTATACCATTTAAAATGCCCACAAAAAGCTATTCACACCCACCTCACACCCCTGTATGCGCACAAACTTCCCTCTCCTTCTCCCTTTGCAAGAAAGCTCCACAGCACTTCAAAGGGACTTTGCCCCCAAACATCACAAAAGTAGCACGATACAGCCTGACCGCAGGGAACTCTGCAGTCTTTGTATATGGCTTCCCCTGGGAAAGCTGAGAAGGAACAAGATTGGGACTGAGACACAGGCGTGATAGATGGAGATACTAAAGAGGAAAAAGTGCTGTGACAGTAAGATGATGGTAAAGAAGATAAGTGACAGTGAAAATCTAAAGGCGGCTAAGGGAAATGGTCAAATTTAGAAACCAGGTTGCGGAAGGGGGGAAAAATACAAATAAAAGATGTGACTGAAAAAAAATGAGTGAAAAAAGTTTGTGATACAATAATGAGCTTTGATACTTAAGGTAAAAAAAAAATCTATGAGAAAAAAAAGTATGAGTAAATAAACTCAACAGTTGAGTAAGACATAAAGAGAGTCTTTGTAATGTGAACTGAGATAACAGAAGAAACGGGAGACCAGGAACAGATTGTGAGCAGAACAGCTTGAGGTACTTCTGCACGGCCAAAGGAGGATGCCATATAGCTGGAGACGGGGTGGGGGGGGTGGGGGGGACTGGGCTGCATGCCGAGCCTGCCTTGTTGGCGCAGCTCCTGGCTATGAGGTGCCCGAGCTGGAATGAGGCACCCCTCGTCTACATCAGCTGATACTTCAGCGACGCCTTCATAGATCTACAACGGTCATACGGAAAGAACGACAGACTGGCCCACTGTTTTCCAAAGACCTCCCACAAACCAGAGGCCCTCACACTGATATTACCACTGGAGCCCCCAGTGGGCTGGATTAAAAATCATTTTCAATTTTCAGCATGTCATTTTAATTTGAAAAAAAAAAAAGATGTACAAGAACAAAAGCGTATTTAAAACAGTGCCTCCTGAATTACAAAACACCTTTTTTGTGAGGTATTCAGAACAGGACACGGGGGAGCTTTTCATTGTGCTCATTGTCCTCATGTGCCATGCGTAGGAGAGGAAGCCCCCCTGCCAGGTGGCAGGTTCTGGGCAAAGGGGGGCCGCTGGCACCGAGTACTCAAACATGTTCCCAAAACAGGATTAACAGAGGCCACTATCCACACAGGTCCAGCACTCCTGTTTGCACTTTATTCTACCCAAACAGAATTATCATCATCTCTGAAGGCATAGCCAAGAAAGATAAAGATTTCTGGAAAAAAAAACCTGAGAAAAACAGAAAGAAAGCCAAAAGGGGGCTAGAAAAAGATGGAGAACAAAAAGAAAAGGAAAAAAACGAGAAAGAAAATAGGCCAGCACGTCTGGCAGCACAGCTTCCACATGACTTTGATTTGAGGAATATATACCGGTAAGTCCGACTGTTGAGGTTTCATAAGGTGCAGTGTGTGTGTGTGTGTGTGTGTGTGTGTGTGTGTGTGTGTGTGTGTGAGCAGATCTAATTTGCAGTGAAATTCTGTGGGAGTTGTTTTGGAAATAAGCAACATATTATCCCCAAAGAAAACAAAGTCATACTCAACAATTAACAACTCATTTGCACGTTTTCCTGCTGAAATCCTGTCTTCTTGGACTGATTTTACTGTTGCGAGCACAGAGGTGAGCAAATTCATTACTCAGCATAATCTGGTGTTTGATGTTTAATCCCAACATTGTACAATCGCGATGATTAGCCGGGGGATTTACATTACTAGGCCGCCATAAAAAGCAAGCAAACCTGCCTTCAGGCATAAATTAATACATTTCACTGTAGTCTGACACATTATTTTAAAAATCGAACACGATTATATAAAACAGCTACAAAAACCATTCACTTCCCAGTAAGAGTAGAGCTGACAGTGAAAGAGAACTATCAGGCGTCAGGGGATAGATTTTTTTTCCAGAAATCTTCAGGGGATGCCATTTGTGGCATTCACGCCATTTGTGGCAGCCAAGGTGGTAGCCAAAACACTCAGATCACACAGTGTTCCAAATCTTCAGGGCCTTTACAACATTCCCAATAATACGGGACAGTCAACCGGCATTCATTCATTAACTCATGTCAAAACTTGATCCTATCCCAAAGACCTGTGGTTCTTTTTAATAGCAATAATATTAAAAAACAAAACAAAAAGAAAAACACGGAGGCAAACACTGTCTTGTTTATAATGATTTGGGGGTTTTTTGTTCTTCTTTTTGTGTGAGAAACATTCAGTAAAAATAATTGCTTGTTTTCACTGTGATCTATATTTTTGGACTGTTGGTTCAATTTTCGATATTTTCCCTGCTTTTTAAGATATCAAATGAATTGTTTGTTCTTTGCTATTCCTGCCTTTAGTTCAGTTTTCAGCAAGTAAATCTGGTTTGATGAGATTGAGATCAGGTAACTGACTTGGCCACTGAAAATTATTCTGGTTCATTGCTTTCAAAAGCGTCTGAGTTACTTTCACAGTAAGTTTGTCTGACTGTCCATCTGAACTGTGAAATGCCATTAAACCACTTTGCTGCATTTGAAAAAATAAATGAATGGGCAGAAAGTACAGCTGCTGCCTATTCTGCTACAGGTTAAGCTTACACTACCTCGTTATCGTGGACTCAAATAAAAACATAGCTACCATATGGAGAGTGTTCTACTGTTGGTAGAAGTGTGAATGAATTTTGCTTTATCATGGAAAAGTATCCTACGATCATCCACCACTGTTGTCTTTATGAATGTCCAGGATCTTTTGATTTAGCCAACTCCACTCTACCACCGTATTCTGATGATTTAGCAATTTGTAATGTTTCTGCTCTCTCTAAGATAAATTTGCTTGGATTCTGCAGCTCAAGCAGTGCTCCTTTAACCACATGTTGATGTTTTACTGCAACAGCTTCCAAATTCATAGGGTCAAATTCTGACCCTACATAATCTAGTAGCCCACATCTTTGAAATTACATTTCTAAAAACACAAATCCCTGATAAACTGTGCAAAAAATGGCAGTTAATGCAGTACTTTTGTTCAATCTCTCAAATTAAAAAAGAGTCTCCACTTTACTCTCATATTCATAATATCTTAATATGTTTCTATACACATTTTTAAAAAAAGCATCAGTCTGGAAACATATATGGATCCAACTATTTTTAGTATATAGCCAAACTCTGGTAACAATATTCTTTACAGACAGTCTGTATACCTCTTTCAGTCACCGTTTGCCTGTCAACATATCTAAAGCAGCTGACCCACCTACAAATGTGGTTTATGGAGCGCACAAATTCTGTAAATCCTTTCCCTCAACAGAAAACAGCTGACCTACAGTGGCCAGCTGGGTATACAATATCATACACAACACTCATCTGCAAGAGAGCAAATAAGTCACAACTTCAATAGCATTTATATAAATAAACACATTTAAAACCTGCAGCCAATGAGAAAATGTGTGTTCTGATATACAAGTGATGCTCCTTTAACCTGTTTCAAATAAAGAAACTGATGGCTAATATGAAATAAATAATACAGCTGAGCATCCTTCAAAGTCATCATCACTCAATATTCTGTGAGCTGCACATGAAATTTTTCAGATTTTGTGAAGGACGGCACATTAAAATGAGACTATATGCTGGACTTCCGTTCCAAGAGTTCAGTTTTTACTGCAGGACTTAAAAACACTAAAAGCTGATGAATACAATATTTTTCTGATATACTTTTATGCAATGTGCTTTTAAAAAATGTCATGGCATTAGCAAAAGTCTAGATGCTTGGAATTCGTACAATTATATACAAAAACTGAGATTTTGTGGGGTTTTCTATATAAAGCATAAATGAATTCATCCCCTACACTTGTAAAAGGGCTGCAAGTACAGAAGGTCCTGCTGAAAATCAGGCTACACTGAGAATTAGACCTTTTGAATAGGTTAACCTTTGAATGTGATTAATTGACTTAAAATGTCACTGCATACAATATCACTGAGAGGCTTTTAAATAAGTGTCTGTTGCCAGGGCTTTTAAGAAAGTGCTTTGCAGGCGGATGCAGAAAACAGCAACTTTGTGAGTGTTTTTTAAGGTTTTGCACTAAACTAAAGGACGTGCTGCTTCCGTGGATGAGCTGCAAAATGCCAGTGAAAGAAGCGCTTCATCCAAGGCTCAGTGGAGCACAGTAGCCAGATGATGAAAGGCTTTATTCATACAGAGTGACAACAAATAGATTCTTTTCCAGCTACAGTCCTCTGAAGCTCCCCTTTGAGGACAAAGGACAAAACATCGTGAATGCTGCCATCACACATGACCCAAACTACCATGTAAAAATGTTCAAAATCTCATGGACAAGGCATGACCGTCTGAACAAAGACAGCTTGCATGCTCAAAAGCTTTTATCATGGCAGCTCAGCTTTGGTATCAGCCAGGGAGCAGCATACTGTATCTGTTGCATATTTAGTTATTCATTCCATTCAGAAAAGGCCGAGGCAATTTGTTCCTCTCGGAAAAAAGAAAGAGAAGGTCCACAGGTTCAGGGAGAGACACAGCAGAGGGGAGGAGTTGAGCGGGCTCAAGAATGCACACTTGAAAAAAAATAAAGACAAAAAAAAAGACTTTGGCTAGACAGCACCATCATCACAGCAGCTCCGCATCAGGAATGAGACAATGGAAGATTCCTGGTGCTCAGTGCGCAACTGTGAAGGGGGAGAACAGAGGAAGAAGAGGAATGCCGCCTACCCCTATGATGACTTTAAAGTGGATTGCAAAAACTTTCTTTCTCAAGTTTTTTTTTGTCTTTTTGGGATATACATATATATAACCCAAAAAGATAACCCCCAGGAAATACAAATTTACAACCAGGATATGGTTAGCAGAAGCTTTTCAGCAGCAAAGAAGCAACAAAAACATCTGGCTGCTCGGTCAAAAGGTTAAAAGTTCACCTACACTCACCTCTGTATTAAAGGGAGTCACAGAGTTACTAGTTGCCAACAAAAGAAAATTAAAAATTCACTGAGCAAATATAATATTCCCACATAAGTAAGCAGTGACCAGAAGGGTATCGATCCCCTTTATTCAACTCTTGCTAAGTGGCTAAAGCCCACTTTACTAAAATGTTTGTTCTTGCTGTTGTTGAAACATCTGTATTCATATCTGATAAACAAAAAAGTAAAAAAATCCTCATGCATAAACACAGGCAGCGCCATATAACGGAAAAACATCACAGCTTCGCCACAACACATCCCATATCGTCTCATTGGTTTTGTGTCTCAAGTCAATTAGGTATATAATGAGGTTCACACATACAAAACACCATTTTTCCTGCTCAGCTGAATGCAATGAGAGGACATCAGAACATCAACATATCCCAACAAACAAGACAGTTTAGCGCCCGCTTCACTCATTACCCTCCTCTTTACTCGTGCAATTTCTCATGAGGAAAACAGAACCATGACAACTGCCTCATCAGCCTCCAACCGCTTCATTAGTGTTTCAATTACCTGGGTGCTGACAGTTCGTGTCCCATCCGTGGCTTCCACTGTCAGGTTGTAATTTGATTTCTGCTCTGCGTCCAGGGGCCGCGCTACAATCAAGGTTCCGCTGGCCTTGCCCACGTCAAAGCGGCTGTCATAATTACCACCTGTGGAAGAACATTTTTTTTGCACAAACATGGAAAGACTGAAGATTAGAGACATATCACTGCTTAGTTCTGTGCATGTAGCAAGGTTATACAAACACTAGATGGGGGCACAGAGATGGACACATAAACATCAATTTTCTGCTCTGCTGGAGTCGAAGATAATGAACAGATACGCTTACGCTGATGTCATTAGCTATCGATGTAGATTTCCTGTTCTATCTAAACATTCCCCACATAATAGCCATTTCATGCAATTAACCAAAACACCGAAAGTATGGGTACAAAAAGGCAAAGTGATGATTGGATAACAACACGACAGACATTTATAAAAAGACTTCTGAACTGTAATGGTGAACCTTGCTACAAATTGAAGCTCTAATTCACACACAGAATGAGGAGGAGGGTTTCCTAACCCCTGTGAGACTTTTAATCAGGTCACAGGTTTTAGTGGAAAAATGTGGCACAACATCAATCCCATAACACAACACAAGTCAACCACAGCCAACGGGCAGCACCAACAGACAATGCAGGATGATCTCTTAATATAGCACAGCCTATTAGGAGATCTCAGCAGATACCTTCTGCTGTACAGTTGTGGTCACAAGCCATCTGAAGGATGTAAAACATCTCAGTATCCTCTATGCCGTCTTGCAAATATCCAACCAAACAGAACATTCCAGAGAAAAAAGGGAAAGCAGTGAAAGAGCACGGAGAAAGAAGAGAAGAAAAAGAGATGTGTCAGTCAGACATTGATTAGAGGAAAGACAGGCTGGGAGGAAGGGAGAAGAGGCAGGCATTTCCAAACACAGCCTTTTTAAATCTTCTCATGCACACAGTGTCTACAATACAAAAAACAAAAGCAAACAAAGATGAATCATGTTTTAACACTTCAAAACACAGCTGCTAATTAAAACTGTAAGGAAATATACTACATGTCAGCCGCCTCACGCAAAAAAAGCTAGGAAGAGTATCAATATTTATCGATTATGGCCGACTGATTCATGATGCAATTCGGTTATTTCAACCAACAGCTTTACAAAGACGGGGAGCTGTAACTGCACAAGCAATAAAACTGAGAAAAATGGCCTCAAGTTTTCACACTGGCGAGTAAACTGCTTTAAAGAAATACAGGCTCTAACACCTTTTAGGCATATTTAGGCTGATTACGAAACCACAGCTGCCACGGAGCTTACATAAGATCTCTAATCTTCAGCTGAAACATTTGTATTCACCTTTCTTTTTGCTTGTTTGTTTGAGATTATTTACAGTCCAAATGGGGGGATTTATGTGCTTGTTTTGCTCATTTCTGCATGCCTACTAACATCATTTTCCATATGTTAAAAAGTGGGCAGACAGAACGTGTGCTGAAAGCCAAAATGTCAGTCACTGCTACGCTGCTAAGACAAAGTAGCAATCAAAGAGGACATCGGGCATTATTCTCTATTATGACTGACCATTTACACCAGAATTCTCTGTCATAATGTACCTGATGTTTGCATCTTTATATGGTGCACATTTAATGGAAAAGTGTGTTTAATATGGAGAAAGATTTTTAAAAAGTTTATTTATTTGCATTTTGGGTGTGTAAGACAGCTAACATCGCTATGAAAGGATTAATGCCGGCTGCTCAAATGAGTTATCAAATGCAATCTTATATAAGAAACAACTTAAAGCCTTAATGCACTATAAAAGATCTCTATTTAAAGTTATTGTTTCTAATCATCCGCTCAGCCACACTACACACATACACTGTGTTAGTACTAAAGTGTTTCTCTATCTATAAAGCAGTAATTGAGCATTTATACAGCATGCATGCATTCAACATGAAATATGAATGTAAAGGAGACCCTACCTGTGATTTCAAACCACACGGGAACATCGGAGGATTCAGTGGCCACGACGCCCACCATGTGTGCCACAGGATCGCTTTCCATGACAGAAAAGGTGAAGGGGGACTCCTCAAAAGCCAGGAGAGTTGCGTCGGCTGGCAGTTGTGGTTTGGGAATCCACTCAA
This sequence comes from Perissodus microlepis, assembly GCF_051167445.1. Taxonomy (NCBI): domain Eukaryota; kingdom Metazoa; phylum Chordata; class Actinopteri; order Cichliformes; family Cichlidae; genus Perissodus; species Perissodus microlepis. The sequence continues at coordinate 26,888,497 of NC_140466.1, read as the reverse complement.
TGTGCAGACGACAAGTGGAGGATTTCTGAGGTCGTCCATTGTCGACAGCTTTAATCTAAGAGAGGCAGACAATCGAAGTCTGTGTTACAAACTGTTATGTGATGGTTTTCCTCCAAATTACTTTCTGTGTAGCTCCAGAGGAGTTCATCTCCCTGAAACCCTTCAAAGTTCACTGAGATGTCTGCATCAGGATAAGCAACGCCTTGTGTCTGGACTTCTTTGGTGATTCAAGCTTTAGTGAAGACTCTGTGTTTTGTACTATAAAGCTACAGTGAGCAACTTTTGACTTGAGTCTGCATATTAGAAAATTAGTATCACTACCAAATGAAATGTTTACAGCTAACAGTGTTCATGAAGATCCTGTTTTGGGTTTTTTTGTTTACCTTGCAGGTGGAAGATTGACAGGCAGCGTTCATTTTCACACACATAACACTTTTTTTCAACCAAATCTTAAGATACTCTTCAACAAAACAACTGTCATAATGCTCTGACACTGATAAAACTGTCAACAGCCAAAGTGCGATGTCACATCAGTGGCTGAAAAATTTGGATCTTTACAAACACAGCTGTTGAATCACAGCAAAAAAAAAGAGAAGAAAACATAAATCCTAAGAATATCTTCTCACTGTTATTGCTAGTGTATGGAACAAGCTCCCAAAAATTGCATATATAAATTATTTTTTCTTTAAGAAGAGTTAAATCCAGCAGTGTGTGCACCAATTAGCATTCAGTGTCTCTTACAGATACTACACTGCAGCTTTAAACACAAAGACGCAAAACAACAACTAAAGAACCGTGGAGACTGGAAAGCAGTTATAAAACTTGAGGGGATGAGGAGAGCACAACAATAAAGCAACAAACAAGCATCTGTTGTAAAAGCGCAGTGCTCACTGAGAGACTCTGAAGCTGAGGACAGAGAGGTAGCCTGCGATTATAGATACTCACTGTAAGTATGTCGTATTCTCCTGCAGAGGAGAACTTCTTGGACGACACCAGGCCCGTCTTGGGCTCAATGAAGAATTTTCCATGTTCATCTCCATCCTCGATGCTGTATGAGATCTCAGCATTAGGTCCGTCATCACGGTCTGACGCAATCACCCGATACACCGGGTACCTCTTCATGGCTCTCTCATTCTCAGGCCTCTCCCGCTCAGGGAGTTGGATCTTGTAGATTTTCTCCAGGAACAACGGCCTGTTGTCATTCTCGTCAAGGACCTGCACGATGATGCGAACAGTGGTGGATTTTGGAGGAACGCCGTGGTCGGTGATGGTTACCTGAAAGGAAAGAAAAAAGTCTCATTTGATGAGGTGAACTTTAAATCACCCTCAACAGAGCTTATCTCTTCAAGTCACAACAGCCCAAACTGAAGGCAGTGAATTATATCAGCATCAATAACAGAACAGTAAGTATCCTGGGAATTTGTAAAGATTAAGACACTCTGTTACAAAACAATCATACTGCAGCCCCAAATAATTAACAAAGAAAAAAGAAAGAGGCATGCTTTTTCACTTTATTATCCTTTTCTTCCACTTCCTTTTTAGTGAGTGAACTGGCAAGCAGAACTAAAGGGATACTTTGGTTTCTTTGAGGTGGACTTTTATGAGGTACTTATAGTCAGTGAATCGTCTAAAGTAGCCTGCAGTTTAGAGAAGCAAACAGCAGTGACCTAAAAAATAGTTTTCAAATTTTCACCACTAGAAAATAAATATTATTATGATCAAATACAATCAAAACAATCAGTTGCTGGTCTGCTCCTGTCTTGAGCCGTTATGTGTGAGTTTTTCTGTGATTTCGGTGCTTTAAAAGGTTATTTTAGACCCAAAGTGGCGTATTGAAATACATCAGTCATACCACAGCGCATCACAAATACGCATGTTCTGCTGAGTCTGGTGGCTCTGATTACAGCCGCTTTAGTTTCCAGCTGGAAAGGACAGTTGACAGCAAAGTAGTAATGTGAAAAACAAGATAAATGCATACTGATTTGTGGCTAAGTGGCTAAAATATGTTTCTGCTAACCTCGCCTACAGCAGTACAGCCTGAGTGCATGGACTTCTGTCTGTTTCTCCAAACTAGGGTGGGTGTAGTGACAACCATCTGCTGACTACCAATACATACCCCCATACAACCACATTTTAAAGAAACCAAACTATTCCTTTAAAACCAATTCCCCCTGTGATTTGCTGTCAGAAAGTCTATTCTAAAAAGGAAACCAATTATCCAGCAGGAACAAGTTGTTTGGCATTCTTCTATTGCTGGAGATGGGTTAGTCCAACACTCCGGTCGTAAATTACTCCAGAGAAACATTTTTGATGCAATGAAATTATTGTGTGGAGTTACTAGATTTGGATAAACATGATTTCTTAAAAAAAAATAAAATAAAAAATTCATATGTGTCCTTGTAATCATGGTAAGATTGGCTTGTATGAGTGAGATAAAAAATTATTTTTAATTAGCTGCACCTATTCAGTCTGGTAGCACCCGCCGCACCGACTCTGCTGCTGTGTGTCAAGTATGCACACAAAGATTCTGAACTGCTAATAAACATTAAGTCTAAATGCTCTCAACTAAAGGCAGGAGGTTTTATTAAACCCCAGAAGCATTCAGTATAAAAGTCAGTGTTGAACAACTACATCATTAACATGGCTCTAATTTAAGTCCCTGCATCAAGTGTTACTGGTGGCACACTAAGGCTTTGTCACTTCTGCCGTGACTTAACACATCAGTATGACTTTGGACGTTAGCGCGCACAGTCTGAGGAGCTTAATCGAAAACAAACAGCAACAGGCTGACCTAAACAAGCACAATTTTTAGAAAGTCCCAGAAAATGGGCTTGAGAGCTTTGCATCTGAGCACTGGAGGAGAAGTGACCATTTCTGTCTTCAAGCTGCAAAACGCTGTAGAAGGGCAGAACAAATGTCACAGTCATTTAAAACCATCTGCTAAGTACTTTACTAAGAGCAGTCAGGAGTCCAGGGTCAGAGACATACCATTTGGTACCATAGACTCAATTACTAAAGAAATGTGTTTTTGTTTTCCCCTCACTGTCTGCAGCTGTCCGTGCTACTGAAATGAGCAGAATTTATGAAAGTGGATGACAAGAAACCAGAGCGTGAATACCAGAGTGTGATGGATAAACATAAACAAGGCGCTTTGTTTATGTTAAGTGCCATTTCAAATAGTCAAATGAATGCTACCCTATAGCTATAGCTACCCAGCTATCCATCACAATGTGCATCTCTTTGGGAAATTTACATGAAAAGCCTTTGTCTGATAATTAGGCGAGCAGACAAAAGACTGAGACGTTAGACTGGGGGCAGTCTGTTCACAGCACAAATCCAGCACTGCTGTGAAGCTGCAACTTGAAAAACTGAAGCATTCATAGAAGACAATGTGCACAATAAGTTAAAGTTCTTTCTTCTCTCTAAATCTCACTCTTTTACTGTGTCTTTTGTCCTGTCTTCCTCCCGTCACCCCCAACCGATCGCAGCAGATATCTGCCCTCCCTGAGACTGGTGCTACTGGAGCTTTATTCCTGTTAAAAGCAAGTTCTTCCTCCCCACTGTTGCCAAATGCTCGCTCATAAAGTGTTGTTTGATTCTTGGGGTTCTTTATGTATTGTAGTAGGGTCACTGCATTTTGGCGCTACATAAATAAAAATAAAGTAAGTAGAAAATAAGATGTATATTGTCTTCATCTTAGAAGTATTTAAATAAATCCTTTAAATCGCAGAAAGATCAGCATTTCCTTAAATTCTCACTCCCGACCCCATTAACGCCTCTTCTGACAGTTTGTAACTTGGGTGATACAATCTTCTGAGAAAACCTAATTGCCAAAGACACTCAGAGCAGACTTCAGCAGATTACAGCTATAGGGGGCACAAGCTGCTGCAGCACGAATCTGGTGTAACAAGCTCCATCTTGCAGAAAGTCATGAGTAAGCACTGTGCAAGAAAGCACACGAGGGGCAAGCGAGCCGGGCTGCTAAGTTAAAGGTTATTACAACCGGGTCAGCTATTCCTTTTTCAAGTTGTGTTGGTGGATAGAAAAGAACTCTGCTCTAGCTTAGATGGAGCCAATATAGGAGAGGAGACATCTGACATTAAACAGTTTTTTACATATCTGCCTATTCTTCCCCCAAGGCTGTGTGTTGTCTGATTTTGTGTGATCTCTGATTTGAGAATAAAGCAGGTACCAGCTATCCACAGCTGGTGAGTGGCTGTCATCTGACCTGCTTCGTGCACTCTTTGCTCACGCACCACCATCACCAAAACCAAATGGTTCCATTAGTGAGAATGTGAATGAACAAAACCATCTCCTGCTGTGTGCTACATCTGAGAAAACATAACTTAAGAAAATGTCTGGAGCTGATTCTCCCGACGGTTTCTGGAGCTCATATGTGAAAACAACTTAGTGTCTTTTATCATAGACCAAGTCAGTCCATTTTGACAGTTTGTGGCCTGGATTCAATTTCCTGAAGAGAGTAAACGGCAAAAAGTGAAGCGAGCATGTGTAAACGATTAAGGTTCTAATTGGCTGACCCACACGTACCACGATTAATGTTTTGTATGGAGATGAGCCACTGACGTGTCCTGTATTAGTAAGTTTGCCACCTTGAAGATGGAACCCCATTGACTGCCACTGCTCAACTAATGTTACACATTGTTGCTTTAAAATGGATTTAAGCTTTCAATTACCTATTTTAACACCACAATAGCTGGTTATTTATAAATAATGTATTTTGAAAATATATGATGTGAATTTTGTTTTCGTTGTTTCATTGAAATTTAATACATTTACAGATTAATCAGGACAAGTTTTTTTGCATCAGTTGTTTGTGGCATGTTTGACAACTTTGTCAAACATACCACAAACAACTGATGCAAGCAGTCCCTTCACCTCTGCTTTTACATTATAATGTGTTCTCTACAGTCACAGGCCTAAATCCTCGGCATGTCCTGGCATGTCCCACTTTTGCTATTTACCCACCCCCTCCTTCCTAGGATGAAGGCCTCTGATCCTGCCGCTAGAGCCCACACTCAGATCTATCAAGAGCAGCTTTGCCTTTTCTCAAATTCCCCCACTGCCTTTCTGCTTTTAGTTCTCTCTCTCTCTCTCTCTGTCTCTCTTTCACACACAGGCACACGACAACAACCAACCCCCATCCATCTCATCATAAAAGCTGAAGGCCCCCTGTGCTCCCTCCAACTCTTCTTGGCATTTGGAGCAAACAATGCTGACACAGCCCCCACCCTAATTGCTCCACATGTTCCACATGGTCCCACATGTTTGGTTTCTTCTCCTACAACAGGCTAGCACAAAAAAACTTCAGCACTAGTTAGGACTTCAATTTGATTTGCTCTGCTTGCGCCCAGATGCCAAATGGTAGGGTTTAAGGGTTTGTGCTGCTGCACCAATAAAGAGCTTCCTGCTGAATTCATAATAACCTGCAACCAACATGCACAAACTTCTTAAGTTGCTATAGTTACACGGCTCTGGGTTTGTTTGTTTTTTGCACCAGACAGGTTCTCCAACTTCCTAATTCCAAAACCCAAATGTTGGAAGCAGCAATTTAGCTTTTACCGGAAAACAATGGCTGCAGGAGTTGTGTGTTTTCGACCTTGATAACATATAGTCCACACACATTCAACAAATATAGTACAAAGCATTTTTTTCTCTTACATTCAGTTCACTCGCCAGCTCCCTAAAGGAATACAGTCCTCTCTTATTCCCCCACTTTTATCCCTATCATTTACTCTCAGTCATGTAATGCAATTAGTGCAGTGTAGTGTACAATCGGAGTATGAAATACGACACTGCTTAGGCACCAGATACACCAGCACATTAAATGTCACCCAGAGCTCACTGAATTGTGTAACTTCTAACAATAATTAAAAGGCATCAGATCTGCTCCCCGCCACCACCGGAAACACAATTAAAAGAGCTATTATCAGCCTCGGCTCTGTGGTGAGAGAGCGCGAGGGAGGGAGTGCATGGAGCCGCGCTCAATTAAAACCCGCAAGTTTAGACGTCGGCTTGTTGGTCTGACAGCAGCTTCCTGTTCCAGCTCGCTCCATCCACGAGATGGTACAGTGGGAAGGAACAAAGCAACAGTCACCAGGATCTCCCACACGCCTCCTACCTCTCCCTCCTACCCCGTCCGGAAATCACTACAAGGAGAAATTATTCTGAAAGAGCTCTCTTGCATATCCAAGAAGATCGTTTTTGTTGGCAACATGTGGCAGGCAGCCAAAGTTGACTGCAAATGCCAAACCACAGAGAAGGGAAAATGCCCAGCTCTCTAGTGTGATTTTTTTTTTTTTTAAACTGGAGCACGTTGACCTTAAAGGTTTCTAATTATCATGCTGCTCATTCATTTTCACATGAATTAAAGACGGTTTCTTTAGAATTGAAAATGAGCTGAAATGCAGTGCTCACCTCGAGGATGTGCTCGTCCTGCTGCTCTCTGTCGAGTTTCCTGGAAGTTGTTGTAACCAAACCTGGAAAAGACAATCGGCAAAAACAGCATTAATTATACATAAAAATACATAAACGACATAAAGATAAAATTAAGGGAAAACAAGCATTGCTCAGATTTTGCCACTTTTTTTAAATACAAAATTAAAGATTATGCCACAGATAAGATAAGACCACAACTGTGACATTTAAAAAGCAGCATGGCAGTGTGCACATAAATAATCGAACACCTGCAATTATTTGGTTGGCGCTCAACACTGGAACTTAATGACGACAGCAGAAGTAAAGTAAGTAAAGTAAACCAGTTGATCTGGCGGACTTTTCATTGTGATCTGAGTGTAACTTCATATTGTTTGGAGTTATGATAACATATTGAGTTTAATTCATTTGTCAGAAAAAGACAAAAAAAAAACCTTCAAATTCTGTCAGGATAATATCATTATCACTACTGTTATTGCAAGTGTTTAGTTATTTATATATATATATATATATATATATATATATATATATATATATATATATATCAATTCTTAACCAATAACCATGAAGAGAGCCGTGTCCAAAATGTGCCGCATGCTAATCAGCCAGATTGGTCTCAACGTCTCCTTTTTAAATTATAAACACGCCAAAGTTCTCAGCAAAGCAAACGTTTGACTGACCGAAGAAAAAAACAATCCTGCCACTCATTGTTGGGTGACATACTCTGAACCCTGGTGATATGTCATCAGTCACCCGTGAGTAAAGACTGCGTCTGGATACGTGCTTTCCCTGTGGTCTTCCTTGTTCCTGGCCTATCCTGTTGCCAGACAGCCCAGTATACAGTCTTATGTATGGGAAATATCACACTGACCTGAAAATAGTACCCCAACAGCAGCACAGGCTTGACACCCTACTTTTAGTTTTTCCACAAGCTGAATAATAGACAGCCAGTAAGACATCACCCGCAGGTCTGAGCACTTTTATGCAAGAGGCAAAAGTGAGATCCTACTGCTATTTAAAGCCTTTCAACAGTTTTGTCGAGCACTATCACTCAGTTTAAGTAGGACGATTGATGATGTGTGACATCAATCACACGAGGGAAACCTAGTTACGCCGAGCTTTGACAAAAGTAAAAATAAAACAAGCTGGAATCTTGAGTTCCTGACTAATCCAAATTTCAATCAAATTCACAAACAAGAGAAGCAAAGAGAAGAGGAAGAAGGGGGGAAAGGTATTGCTACATTATAGGCAGCATTCTGTTCTCACTCCCAATGTAATTGCAACTTTGTAAGGACACTGAGTATAGAGTAGACATGCCAACTTCGACCGCACCATAGCTGCCTGCTTGCCACACTGCGCCTGATTAGCATAAAGCAAAGGATTTCCGAAACCCAAACCCATCAATGGCACATATGCCTGCAACAAGAATAGCAGGCCACAACTTACAGCTCCTGAAATAGCCCTCCCTAGCTCTGCGATTCGTGGATATAAGTGAGTGCTGCTCCTGCTCCCTCTTTTTATCCTCTTCTTCTTAGGCTTTATTTAATCTTCACAGTGAGCTGTAGAGATATACGTCTACTGATATCTGGTCAGGGAAAAAACAGTAAGTGCAATAACACCTTTCCTCAAGCTGCAACCCATATTTTTGCTCTGCTTACCTCACGTGGATACATATTCATGGGCATTTAGATTTTACTTTAAAGCAAAATCTTGAACATGCACATATGAATGAGGGCTCTAAATTAACACCTCTCTTAAACCCCCCCTCTGCTCACCAGTGTAAGATATGACATCACTAGCACTGACAAAACAAATTAAGTTTGGTAAATTTATATGAGCTGCTGGGATTACTCTTGCATGACTTCTGCAAAAGAGCACAGAATCAGCATGGGTTAGATGGGTTTGCATGCTGTAAGATTATTATCATCAAAGCAGGCCACGCTGACTAATTATTCATGTGCTTCGGAGAGGCCGGAGATGATGGATGGTAATGTTTTTAAGCTCCCCTGCGTGCTTGAGTTAGGTAACTATTATCTCTAAGTATGTATTGTACCGCTGAATACAGATGGCATCATTAGCCACATTACGTCTGGATGTATAAGTTATAATTTCTCTGCAAATCAGCTGCCTGATCAAACCAGAGCAAGGTATCAAAAAAATCCAGCCTGTGATGTAAACGTATGTGTCGGTGCCGCAACAAACAAAGCAAAACCAAATACAATGAAAAGAACAAGGACCTGGCCTTCATCCCAATCCTGCTCCGAGTTTCAGTCCTGCTTTGTAGAGACCGTCCAGAGCTACCGTCTCACAAACATTGACTCAGCAGCAGCGGGCACACGAGATGATAACTTAATGACACAAATTTAGCACCGTTGCTGGTTTCCTTTTTTGTACGAGCGCATTTTCAAAAATGGTGCATATTTTTGTTCTATTATAATCCCTTCCTTTTTTTCCGGCAGCACTGCCAAATCTGCTTTGAAAAAATAAGAGGGGATGGAAGTTTTGTTTAAAAAATGAGCTAAAATGGTTCATGTGGTAAAGACTCTGTCGACCTCAACATAAAACAAAGAACTTATATGATCTGTAATGTCAATCTTTTCTGAACTAAGCTGAAACTGCAGGCTGACACATTCAGTAGCAGGTTGCATTGAAAAAGCCTTTTCACACAGTAAACAAATCCCCTTAATCATTTAGTATGAACTCGTGCCCTTTTTCAAAGATTTTCTGATGCGTAGGATTTTAACTAATGATTATTTTTATTAACATTCAATCTTTTTTTCAGTTAATTGATTAAATGCTCGTGTTTTTCAGACCTCAGTGTGAGCCACAAATTCAAAGTCATTCAATTTAGTGTCAACAAAAGGCAAATCAGAAAACTGTCACATTGAAAAGATGCTTTAACATTTTTTTTCTTCAGTAAAATGACTTTAAAGAAACGATTTGCTCTCAAAGCAGATGCTTTACTTTTAATGCTAATGGAGTAATCAGTGAATTCAGCTCTCCAATACAAAGGCGGTTTCAGGGCAATGCATCTTAATGAAAGTGTTTAAACTACAAGCTCATCTCGCGTTTCCTGAGCTGTCAGTACATGCTCTTAAATGTAACAGATTTCTGTGTGTGAGGGTGTTTGGTTTTCCTGATCGATCACAGTGGACTAGCTATATCTAACTTTAAGTCGATAATGTGTAGCCATGCAGAGAAGCTGGCGAAGCAGGGTTTAAGAGCAAAGCAAAGAAAAGCACAAAAACCAAACTACAGTGCCGTTGGTGCATACAGTCAGCATTGTTTCTTTTACTTTGTCTTCTTCTATTGTTATTACTCCTCCTTAGTTCTAGCACACAGCTTGAAAACAGCTCAACAACAATGCTAGCCCCGCCCGGGAAGCTAAATGGCTAATTGTTCATCCTTCCACGGTTCACTGGACCAGTTTAGAAACCACTTTCCCGTGTCACAATACCAGACAAATCTGGTAAATCAATGAAGTGGACAGACTCGAAGCTTTGGGTTAAGCCAAAAACTTCAGGTCTTTCTCAAATGTTTAAGGTCTAAGTATTTTAGAATTTTGATGGCGCGTGAAACCAGCGCTCTTTCTGAGGTCTGAGAGTGGAATCAAACATTAAATGTGAAAAATATGTAGCATCTGGTGCGGACGAGAAAAGCTGTTTGATGCAAGTTGTGTTGTGGTTTAAAATGCTTTTGTTTGCTTCTGTTCCATTTATGTCTGACATGCTGCCAGCGTGCTGGCAGATCTCTGACCGAGGGACTTGCCGCCCACTCTAATACTCTGCTGCTGATATCACTTGCAGAAAATAATTCTAACTTTTTCCCCCTAAAAACTTTGAATGTTCAGTAAATCCTCCTACCGGGGTACACACATGCCAGGAGTGGTCCCTGTATGCAGGACTTACCTCCACAAACCTCCACTCTGTCACTACTTAAATGTTAAAGAACTGTAAAATGATTAGTTAGTAAGCCAGAGCTGACCAACGACGTCTGCACGTTCAACCCGCAGCCTTTTTCACAACACACACACACTCTCATACACACTTACACACAGAAAAGCCATCCTCAGGCGTGGGCTGAGCTGGGCCGACAGTAATTATAGCCATGCTGTTTTGAGAGGGGTAGAAAAACAACAGAAAGGCAGCAGTGGCACTCTCAACCATGGCCTTGAGCTCTACAACCACTGCTCCAAAATGGTGGCCTGAAGGGAGTAAAGGAGTCCAGGGCATTGTTAGGGTGGTTAATTGCTGTTGAGATTAGCAGTCTTGAGAGTGACACACATATTTATGTGACATCCATTTAGCCGTGACTCCAGACAATCAGGAATGTGCTGGGTGTCTGCAGTGGCTGGAGACATTTAGTATCGCTGATGAACTGACGCTGAGCTCTGGCCGAAAGAAGAGAAAAAAAAGAGCTAGCCAAGGATAAAAAAGGGTAAGAGCGTAATATGACACCGCCATGTCACAAACGCCTGGAAGTTCTATTAATAAACTTTTTGTTGTTATGATTTTGGTCTCCTTTTGTTTGTCGATGTCTGACTGACAGTGTGCCAATGAGGCATGCACGCCCCTGCTGCCATTACTAATTTCGTTTGTGCACATAAGGCATCTAGCACATTAGCGTTTCCCTTACCATCACAGTGGCTGCCTCCCTAACGAGACCCTCATCTTTCCAACAAAGCAAAGGGGGAAAAATGTAATTTTAAAAACAAAACATTGTGTGCTGTTTGCCTAATTTATGCTCACTTATTTCATTTTAGCTCACTGTTGGTGTGTGTACCGTGTTTTTCTTTCATTTAGGGTTGCACTAGTTTCTCTTGCGTGACAGAAATACACTCCAGAAGTTGTTGTTAAGAAGTTGTTAAGAAGATTGATCTGTTACCCCTACCACCCACACCCCCCAAAAAAATATTTTCATATCTGGATATGAAGAGATGGAAAAAAAACCAACTTGCGAGCTGCCTGCTTCCTCAATTAAATGCTTACAATTTTTCTCTTGTGAAGAAAATAACAAACAGAGACTGCATTATTTGTTATCTATAAACTCTATGTAAGAACCCAGACAAGCGTATCAATATTCTCAACTTCATTAAGATTTAAGTGTGTGTCATTTAAGCCTAAAACTTCACATCTGTTTCCACTACTCATGTGGCAATCAGTACTTTTAAAAAAATCTCGGGGTCAGACTCGGGGTCCGTGAGCAGTGTGGACTGTTGTTGTTGTTATTATTATTACTACTATTATTATTATTTGGTGTATGGGTGTGCACTGTTTCGCTGTCTGGGGTTTTGTTCCACGTGTCTATGTATAGGGAGGTGTGTGTGTGTGTGTGTGTGTGTGTGTGGTTGTGGCTGTAGCCAGGAGGCTGGGTGACAGGCACCGTCAGGCCTGTGGATGACGGGCCACGCCCGAGGAGGATGCCACACACCTGCAGCGGATCAGCGTCGGCGGAGGGAGCTACTTAATGGTGTGGTGAAGCCTCCACCGACGCGGGATCATTGCGTGAGACTCCACGTTAGTCTTCAGCTCGGTTAAGTTAGTGTGTGTATGCCTGCAGTTGTAAAGTGTCCTGACGGCTGCTTCTGTTGTTTCCCCAGGAGAAGTGTGGAGCGCCAGACAGCACCCAGCACGGGGAGTGCTGAGACACGGGAGCGGAGAGCACAAAGACACGGACTTTTCAGAGAAGACACGACACGGGAGTGAAGGGAGAGCACGGGGATTTATTGTCTGTTTTCGCACTGTAAATAAACACACCGTTTGCAGTGGAGAGTCCTGCATTTTGGGTCCTATTTTCCTCATCCCCACGGTCTGCCATGCAGCCCGTGACAGAAAACTCTGGTACACCGATACTAAAAACCAAAACCAGACTGTGAGTTTATAAAGGAAGGTTACATCAAAACAGGAACTCCTTGTTCACTTTTAATAGAAAAGTCTGGAAAATGCTGCCGAATAAGATATCCTGAAAATTCTCTTCTCGAGGCATGCTCCTTAAAAGCAGCTATAGTTCAACAAATCTCCTCACCAGACACAGAATTTAACAAATGCAACCAAGAGAAGCCACGTAAGCTAATGAAAGCACACTGACACAAACATAAGAGCTTTGTTTAATTTAGTCAAATTGATTAAGAGGGTGTGGATTGAGATTTCTCAGCACCTATTAGCAGCAGGGCGTAGTTCTAATCTGAAAACACATTGTGTAAAATTTGGCGGTTAAGGTTTCCAAATTCTTGTCAAGGATGTGGATGCAACAGAGAAGCTAAGACAGGTCAATTGTGAAATGTATAGACATAATCAATGGTCAGGCTAATAAGAATTAGATCTGCAAGGCAGAACACATACAGGTAACCGCTCGGGCCGGTAGCCACCAATCACAATGACTTAACCTGTAAAGCAAACTGGCTGAGGTAAACCTCACCGACAAATATTTTTTCCCTGCCTTTGGAGGAATGCTTTTAAAGTAAAGGAAGCATCTGAGGTTGCTGTCATGAAAACATTCCTAAGACTGTTTTCGGCATAGAAAACACAGGTCACAGGAGGAAAGAGGACGGCAGCAGGATAAAGGTGATGCTAGCAGTACAGGACTTAACAGCTCGACCATTTTATTCACATTTACGACCAAACAACAGACACACGCACACTGCATTCAGCAGAACATGTTCGAATATAAAGTATAGCCAGATTCAGCCTGACCAGGTTCAGTTTTTCTGAACAAAAACACTGATAACACACCAACAGTGAAGATGATGCTGTTACAGTTTAACATCACAGCTGAGATAGTGAATGCATGTAGGGAGAAAGTAAAGCAGTCCTATATCACATCACCTTAATCTGTAAATTTTATAGAATTTCTTGTAAATGTGGCTGCAGGCTGACAGGAAATATTTGGCATAATTACAATGCTGAGTAATCTGAGTCATATGACAGGACAGGAGCTTCCCGAAGTAACACATGTCTAAGCTTTTTACAAGTTTACTTCCACATCTATACAGCTAACTTAAGAAATATGTGATATAAATGAAGCAAACAAACCAAAACAATGCACATTAGGCTGACTGTGCGATGATACTGTAATGTCAGGAATAGCATTTTATCTACTCAGCTGCCTTCTGCAAACCCAAATCGCTCAAAGATTAAATCAAAGCTGTCACCTGATCTGTGTTAATGACACGGGTGGTTGTCATAGTTAGTGTGCTTCATTTTACACCGACATGTTTTTTTTTCTTGCATTTAGGTCATGGGGTTGCTCATCTGGCATTCATTAGTTTGTTTATTCACTTTGCACCGAGTCAATCGCAGTTCTCTTCGAGTGTTTTCATCCATCCATTTCTGCTCTACTTTCACAAAAATTTCCATACAAAGTCAATTTTCTTCCAATTTCATTTTCAAATCTGTTTTCTCTGAAAATCCAAGGTTATGGCATTTGATACTATTTGCAAAAAAAAAGACAATGACTTTCACAGTGAGAACAGAGATACACCACAAAGGTTCCAGATTGGATTTATTTTAACCCTTTAGAGCCAGTCGGAGCGGGCACGCTCTGTTTTGCGTAACTATTTTTAAATCCCGGTAGCTCTGCAACCACGTGAGCTAGCGCAATAATTTTTTTTGCATATGAAACCGGAGGAGTTGTACTTACATCTTGTGCCATCAGCTTGTCCTAGGTCACAGTTTCCTTCCGCATATAGCTTTGCAAAAACTGCATAAAAAGCACTTGCAGCAACAAAAACATAATATTCCAGAAACAGGCTTTGCCGATCCGATCAGCTGTTCATAACACTTCCTACGTTGGAATAGACGTCAGCGCGAACTTTTGCATGTCCGCCATTACCTGCCCGAAACCGGAAGTGATGTCATTTTCGCGGAAATGTAGTTTTTTTTTACCATCAGGACCTCAGGGCCTATACTGGTGTTTTTAAAAGTTATCTTTGACTTTATGACTTTCTGTGTCTTTTCTGGGATGCTTAGGACTCATATTGCACTGCTGGAAATAGTTTATTTTGATGCATATGCTGCTTTTTTGCAAATTTGCAGTATAATATTTTTTCCTGAAGTGCATAAAAATTGGTATATTTCAAAAATAAAACTATGAAGACACTCAAAATAAATTTCCTGTGGTAGGAAACTATTTTGTGCAACTTTTTTGTATTTACAGTTTTGAGGGATAAGCCTCTTAAATTTCTCTAACTAGAAATATATGTTAAAAAAGCAAAAACGATTTTCAATTTTTTTGTAGTTTATTGCACTTTTTTGCAATTTATGTAATTACTATGCACTTAATGAATACATATTATTAAAATCTGGGCTATAATTGTTGTATTGATGTATAGCAACTTGAAATGCTCCCAAAAATGGCTCCACAGCATGTAAAAATATAATATGAGCTCTGGCGGACTTGGTTCTATGGTAGGTCTTAAAGGGTTAAATATCTAAATCTTAGCTCACCAAAACACTTTAGGTGGAAAAATCTCCTTTTTCACAATTTGTTTCTCATATTGTCCTTTGAAAGCAGTGACAACTGTTTGACCTCGAATCGCAGGAAATAATCAGGAAGTTGTTGGAAGTAACCATTTCCTATCTCACTTCCCCTGATAGTGGTTGGGCCTTTGGTAAACCATAGATAACATCATGTGTGTTTTCTCTCCTGAACAGAGCAGGCATTATTGAAAGTTGACATGAGTGCCACAAAAAGTGAGTGATACACAGCAGCAAATCTCAGCGACTGTTTCCCTGACCTTTAAGTTCATCCCCTGGGTCCATGGCATCCAAGCTTGCCAAAGCATCACCTACAGTATATCTTTCAGTTGTTAGCAATGAGCTTCTAGCTTCAGAAGAAGAAAAGGGCTGGAACTGTTCAATACAATTTCAATAATGAGAATTCACCTGGGCGTATCGTTCTTCATTGGGGTTTAACAACTGGGATGAAGGGTAAAAACAGTCATGCATAGATAGCCATATTATATTAGCTGTCAGTCAGCTGTTGCTTCCACCGTCTGGTGGCAAATTTTGTTAAGCCTCAATTCTACTTTCTGCATCCACGAGTCCACTCGGGTCCAAGTGATGTGAATTTCATCATCAGACGGTGAGTGCAGGGGTTCATGTGTACATCCATGTGCCTGCCTGTTTTTTGTGACTGTGCAGACTTGTCCATGGAGAATTTACATTACAATGCACCAACTATGCATGTGCCCCAGGCAGCAGACTTCAAGCGGACTTCAAAGAATTACAACAGGAATCGCTACTTGGCCAGCGGGTCTCCAGCTGTCCGTGTCCGCAACGGAGTATAATCAAGGCATAAGATGCCATTATCATAGATTGAAGTTTAAGCGTGATGACCATAAATCTCATATATATTAATTTTTTGACTTCAAATGATTATGAAAACAAAATCATAAGGTTAAAACTTTTTCCCTTCATTTTCACTACAAAGCTCTCTGTTTTTCTTGTGTCATAAATCTTGTTCATTTAAAGGTTTCAACTTGTTTAGTGCAGCTGATGACTCAAAGGCAGTCTTTGGTCAACAAGAGCAGTGAAACTCACAAAGCTTCTGTCGGTCACCCCGTGGAAGGATTTTTAAGGGCTGCCTGCAAGCTGCCTTTTTCTCCAGCGCGCTCTTTCATGCGGTCAGCTTTTTGCAGCGCGTGATCTCTGGCTGCTGGCTTCAGCTCTCTGTCACACTCCCTGTGCCTACCAAGCAGGCCTCCCAAAGGCATGTGAGAGTCCTGCTCCCCGGGACTCTCTTCCCACCCGTCTGCACTCACATACTTAGTTTGAGGCTAAAACTCCTATGTCCCACACACCCCTCACCTCTTAATCTCATTTATTTTTCGGCTCCCAGTCAGAAAATCTTTGTGTTAACTAATCGAAATTACAACATTAACCAGAAATATCAAGATAGCAGCCTTTCTATCTGTTAGCACACACCGATAATAATCTACTCTAAAATGTCGATGACAACACTAGGGCAATTAAGGAAGTGTTAGAAAGTACCAAGGCTACACAAAGAAAGGCTGCATGGGTACAACAGGAAGTGGAGTAATGAGCATTCAGCAAGATAAGATGGCTATCATAGGAATCTTTACTCCGGCACTCTTTCCTCTGCTTAGACATGTAAATCTTCCTGTGTGTGTGTTTATGAGCATGCAGTGTGTGTTCTGACTACAAGTTCTGCTTGGCTGCCCTTTTCTAACAAATGCATGTTCTGGCATAAGACCCTCGTTCAAAGTCCACTAAGTCATAGCACAGCAGCAGCATTTCAGAGAAGAGAGAGAGTGATTCACCAGGTAATGAACGCTGCTTACTCTCCCATAGAATCGGTGGGCAACTCGTGTCAACAACCTCTGATGAACTAGCTCACAGTACTGACAAATCCTTTGAGCAGAGAAAATAAAAGTAGACAGCAAGTGGGCTGGCTGTCTCAAGTGCAGTATGCGTAGACAAACTATCACGATGCTACATGTACAACCACGTAATAAACAGCTTGACTGTGTAATACAACCAAGTGGAATTCTACACAAACAACATGTGTGCGCACACGTATGTGTCTCACGTTCTGCTGCGATCTGCGCACTCCAAGCCCACAGTCTTCATCCTGGAAATTCAATTCTTCTTAGCTGCCAAATAAAGCCTGGAGAGCCTGGAACAACTGTGGTCATGTCCGTGGGAGGGATGAGATCTGTGCCACCACACAACTGAGCGCTGGTTCGTCTTTTCAATATTTTAGACCCGCACGGCATTATTTAAATTCACTGATCTCATACTGATTTAGACATAGACAGAAGACATAATTCACAACCAGCTGACTGACACAATTTTCTCCCCATGCAGATCTGCCTCGTTTCTCCTTTCTCTCTTTTTCAATCCTTTCAAAAGTGAGCCTGTGTCAGGCGGTTAAGTTCTTAGCTTTCAGATGTTGGGAATGCAATACTGTCTGCTATAGAGAAGAGCTGGCCTTGCACTTTAATGACAAACTAAAGTCAGGGATTGTCCAAAACAGCAGGACTTGTTTACTTGGCAGAAATAAAGTAGACCTAAGCCTTTCATCCTGAGCTTTGCTGAGCCAGTGTGGGTCTGTGTGAAAAAAGGACAACCAACGCCATACAAGGCGTCAAGTGAGGCCATCATATTTGCTTGAATCCGACAGGGCTGCTTGGAAGCAGTGTAAGGCCTAGCCCATGATAGAAGGCTAGATAGTTAGCTTGGAACACATGCCTATGAAGTTTGGAAACCCACACAAAAAACACAGGCCTTAACGTCTTTTCCTTTCTCCCTCCCCTTTGTAGAGCTTTGTAGATGTGCCAAGACAGGGCCTATGCTTCCAATGCAAGTTTAGAACATGTAATTACAGAGACGTGCATGCATAAATTTAAACATTTTCAAAAACCTGTAATATGCGGTTAGAATGTCATACTGAGTTGATAATATAGCGCGATATCAGGCTATTTTGGATCTTTGTTTAATACCACAGGCATAAATAAATAAAACAGCTCCAGGTTTTCTACAAAGAATGCCCGGTTATTCTAGTCTTTCACTTAAAATTGCACTCTATATGAGTCAAGTCATTTTCACACATGCACTGCAGCTCTGAGCTTTTCTGACATTACTTGGAGCAGTTGCAAGTGAGAATGCAAATGTCCAAATCAGTTAAACCGGACAAAGAAAGGACCTCACATCACAAGCTCCCTAGTGCAATGTCTGGATAATGTAATGTATAAATAGTGCAGGTAATTCTCGGGAGAATTCATGGCAACTGAGTGTGCATCACGTGTCCTGCCTCTTGCAGACTCTGACCGGGTGCCACCTCAGCCTAAACCACGGAGGATTTCTAGTAGCAAGAGCACGCCTGATGCAGACAGCCTCCTGTTTCTACATGTGAGAACAAGCAACTCTGAACAATGTCACAAAAATCCGATTCATGTGGGAAAACGGCTTTCTTCTCTAGTACTCAGCTACACTGGGCTCCCTGTTTTCTCATGTTCTCACTGCCCACCTACCGCGCCACTTCCACTGAGTGCTGCCATCTTCAAATACAGAGAGGACGAAGTAAATCAGAGACACAGAGCAGTGATTCAAAGTTTTCCGTGTCCAAACCACTCTGTGTTGAACCTGACGCACAGAGCTCTGGTGTCCCACTGATAAAAGTTTTAACATGCTTTGATATGCATGAACGGGTCTCATCCTTTTGCTTCAGTGTAACCATTTTTCTTCTTCAGGAGCTCTTCTGACAGTCACAAGAACGAACCACAAAGTGATACTGCAAATTATACTGTAAAAAACGTTGTGTCCACAGTGGACTTGGCCATAAGCTTCATAAACACGCTGTAATCCTCGGAGCAGGAAATATTTAGTTCAGATATGTGGGCTAAGAAGACTTTTTTCAACTGCTAAATAAGTGATGCACTGCAAGTTTTACCATGAGCATTTATACAAATCCAGAAACCAAAATATATCGAAGCTTGAATCAAGAAATTATTTAGGGGAAAGTAAAAGGTCATCTTCAGTGAGGAAGAAATAAATAAATAAAACATGCTGCCTTGCAAGAAAAAGCGATGCCACATTATCAGCTGCTTCTGTGTAAACACTTCTTTTCAGCTATATTATTATGGGTCACTCATCCATAGCTGGACAAAAGGTTAAAATATATCAAAGGCATAACAGATTTCAAAAAAAATTCTTTACTGCCTAAAATCTACTATAAAAACAGTGTTAGACTTTGTTGCAAGATAAATATTCAGCCTCCCAGCACTTCTATTTCACCGTCCCAGACTTTTTATCAGCGGGTGTAAGCTGATTTCTGTCATGCATGCAGACAAAACACTGACCATATGTTCGTAAGTTATCCTTTTGTTGCGTCATTTATTTTTTCATTCTCTTCCTGTGCAGCGGGGAGTGCCCGGCATATTGCTGTGAGGCTTGTTTGGGAGGCACGCTACATGATGAATCCTTATTTGGTCAGAAAACTCACATTGCCACTTCCAACAAAAATACCTCCAGTTTGTTGATGTGGCTACCTTGGGAAACAAGACCACACACGTCAGTGAGGACAAACTGGAGCAACTGCTGCCCTATCTGTTCCTCTTTCAGTCTAATGATCATTAGCATGCAATGATCAATAGCACACTTGTGTGCAGACTAAGCAAGAAAGAAAAAGCATTTTCTCCAAGACATCCAGAAGTAACCATCTCATTACTAAAACTTTACACTGATGTCAGTTGATTAATTTGACATTTTTTAAAGGCAGCATCAACATATTAGCACAAACCTAGATCGCACTTTCTGAGTGTTTGAATTCAGAGTCTGATTAATATCAATAAAAATGCAGGTTTACTGTCTGTACATGAGCTTCACTTTGCACCTATTACAAGTATATTTTGTGCTATTCAACTAAACATAGCCTGCTCGGGCAACTTTAAAAGAGCCCAATGAAATATTAATCATCACACCATTTCCAGAGTGCCATATGAGTACACACTTTAGAGTGTTAGAGTGGAAAAACCCCAGTAGGCTCAACCCACTCCTGTTCTGGGTGAGTGTGTTCACACTGCTCTTCCTTTTCACAAGAAAGGAAACAGGACACCTCACAGAAGCTCGCCACCTTGTCGGCAGTACACCACAGTATGTCTCAAAATTAAAGGATAAGTTAATACTTTGTATGAGCTTTGTGTTTGCTACATTTATAGTTGGCCTTTAAAGCAGACGTGTTTAGATGAGGAAAATGCACGTGGCGCTTTAGGCTATTTCCTGTTCATCACGTGTATGCAGGTATCACTCAGGGTCTCCACCGTTTACAGGAAAATCATCTCACCTAATCCAGGTAAGACAGTGGTGCTGTCTATATTTTTTACCCTATGAGCTGATGCGCTTGTAGTAGTCTGCTAGCAGCTGTAATTCAGGGTTATAATTTGTTCTGAAACACAATATAAGCTCATGACTCAACAGCAGGGATCTCCTGCTCTAATAATGCAATCTGTAGTGGCTCGAATTTCTATCCCAGCAAAAGCAATCTTACCTGTCTTGGTGTTAATAGCAAAGAAACCCTGGGGATTCCCGCTGGTGATCTTGTAGGTGAGTTTATCGCTGGCTTTGGCGTCCGGATCGACTGCGTTGATCTGGATGATTGACACATCTTTAGCGGAGTTCTCCATAACAGATGGGTAGTAGACAGGCTCAGAGGTTTGAGGTGCGTTGTCGTTGACATCCTGCACCTCAATGTAGACCTCCACAAAAGCAGAGAGGGGCACCACACCGCGATCCATCGCGTAGACTGTTAACCAGTAGTGCGATGTTGTCTCACGATCCAGCAGTTCCTGCGTTCGGATAATACCTGCAAAAATAAAAAGACATAAACTGGTAAGTCTTCATTATGTTGCAGAACATTTTTATATGCAACACATGACCCTGAATCTCACATTACTGTCGGCGCTATCAGTGATCTCTGCCTGACACATGTCAGGATGGCATATTTACAACAGTCAGCGCTCTCCTGTTTACATTTCATTGCCATGTGGAGGCTGTAACCTTCAGCTGAGCAAACACAAAAGAGCTTTGAGACACGTATGAGTTATACATGTTTACAACTGTTAATTGAAGAATGGCAGATCGACAGATTCTGCACTGTGAAAACGCTAACAGTGTATATGCTATGTAGCTAGTTTCGTGACACTGGTTTCATAAACAGTGCAGCTCTTATGTTTTGAACAATGAACTGCTTGACTCAATAAATCCTCATGTGTTTTAATATGTTAACATGCCTGAAACAGAGTGGCAGTGTGAAAGTTCTTGCAGAAAATGCTAGCAGCAACATTTAAATGAGTGAATATACTTCAGAGCTTTTCATCCCCATCTGACTTCACAAGTTCTCAGTATGTACCGTAACAAAGGATAAGTTATTGTGTGAGCCTTTCGGTATGGGCAGGTGTTTCAGTTTGGGGGAGAGGACATGTGCTTGTGACTAAGTGTTAGTTTACTGGTGAAAAGAAATACAGATTATGGACCCTGTTTCCACCTGGCATTAACATATGTCCTGGGTTATCCGATCTCAAGTAGTTCGCTGTAAATATGTCAACTTCTTGTGAGATCTGACTTCCTAGGATTATACGCAATTAAACACGTAGCCCACATTATTTCTGTTTGCCAACCCCATATGCCAGAGGCCCACATAGCTGAGCAGACTAACAGAACTGACCTGTTTTCCACAATAACCTCGAATTTAAATCTACACCGACTCAATCTGTTCATATAATTCTCACGACCTGAACAAAATAAAACACACAGGTAGTCTACAGTCATTTAAGAGTGCTTTAAAATGACTTGTGCAATTAATACAATGAATGGTATCCAACTTTTTTTTGCCAGCGGTGGGCACATCAGGGTAGGGAGGTGAGTAGGTGGTCCTAAGTGTGACCCAGGACACATAATGCCCCTGGAAGAATGCGGCCATGCGTGGCCAATAGCATCTCCGAAAGTGACCTCAGAGACTGGATCTAAATGCATCTTTGACAACACCTACTTAATACACCAACATATGACCGGACTCTCGAGTGCAACATGACCACATTTACAAATAACGATTGTGTAGTATTGTGTAACAAATTTTTCCATTTTCTTACTGCTTTTACTTTCAATTTATTTTCCATTAGTTTTCACCATTAGTTTTTTGTAATGCAGTTCTTTGTGAGCATAATGCATCTTTTTAGATTACTCGCTTATAATCAAACAAATCACTTTACTCCAAACATTGTGAATTCCATTTAATAGCAGACACTTTGGTTAGTCACACAATGTAAATGCATCCTGAGGCTACATTGTGATATTTTTTCACCTTTCTGTTCCTTCATCAACACCAAACATTCTTAAGAACCGTAAAACCAAAACAAAGAGCACAGGGAATGAATCACTGCCTGCCAATAATGTTGCAACAGTAAATTATCTGGATATCTTGCACATGTGAACTCCCATTATTATCAACAAGCACCATATTTGAAGGGCAAAAGAATACCAGAATGTCTTTAGAACAATGGAAACCTTTATACCAGCAGCTATTTAAGTGTCTGTATTATTTGCAATAACCTTGATAACGTCAATGAGAATTTATAGTTCTTCTCTGATTCAGTTATATGAAACTAATAAAAGTGAATCATGGCTGTATCATTATCAGGTTGGTTACTCATTTTGGACTACACTTCCTGGTGGTCCCGATAAGGAGCCTCCATATAATCATAAATGCAAATTTCAAACGGTTTGGTCGTTGCCGGTCGCCCATCAAGATGTTGAGGCCAGAGCCTTGATCATCAATCCCCTCCCACATCTCACTAACACCACACTAATGTTGCTTTCTACTGAAAGCCTTCAATGTACACATTATAACTTAAAGTAAACATCACCCAGCGCTATGAAGTGGTTTAAATAGGCTCTCTCTGTGCTGCTGTTGCCTTTCTTCACACACAATGTGCTGGTGAAGTAAGTGTTACTGAGAGCAGACATATTTCTTACCTTGGGTAATATAAGATACCTCCAAATAGAGATAACACCCAAAATGACTTGTCACAAAAACTCTCAAATTTACCATGGGCGGGGAGTTTGGGGGTGTACAGCTAATTTATTCTCATGCCCCGCTTTACTTTAGCTTCCCTGCCTTTTCCTTCTGGGATCCTCTCTTGTCATTAGTCATCATTACAGCTCTCTCAGCTTAAGGCTTGTAATAAGAAGGGGTATTCAGGCAAGGGAAAATAGGTAGCTCCCAAAGCTGAGATTCCAGGCAAAGACAACTTTGGGCAGCAAATCTAGAATGCAAAGAAGATGAGCCCATTGTAGCATATATAATGACTTAAAGCTGACAACACAGAGGAGGGAAACTTTTTGAAAAATTAAACAATACCCTAAAAACCGATGTAAAATGATTATAATAAATTAGTACATAATTTATTAAAATACCATGAATGACTAATTGATAAGAGCACTAAAGCTCAGAAATGTCAATGCACTGCTACTTGAAGAAAACATGCAGGAAATTGCAAATGTTTGCCATAAATAAGAAATGCGAACACTTATGTGAGGCATCCTGAGCAGAAACACCAAAGCATAGTGGGATGCATGCTTTAGACATCTGCTAAGGACAGTAATAGAAAGGAAAACATTACAAAGCAAATGTTAAAGAGTAGAATGAAAAAGAGGTTGGTGTGAGGAGAGGAGGTGTGGCAGAGGAAAGGTAGTCATGTTTGCACATGAACATCAAGAGACAAAGCAGCAGAGAAAAGAACAGACAATTGGGAAAGTATGAGCCATCTTTTGTACTTGAGCCAAAGAGATGCCCATGGTTGATTGCCTATCTATACCAGTGGCAGACAAAAAAGTAACAGAGCAATTCCACTTTCACCTGGGTCATACATTTTGCTCCCAGATCTTCACCTTGTAGTTACCCGCAAACACAATCTAACATCATATTTAGAAGCTAAACAAACTTTGAAGAGGATCCTGCAGGGGTTAGAGGCACACTTTTACAGTTACTGCAACAGTAAACAGTTTTTCTTCGTATTTATTTAAAAAGAAAACTGACTAGGCTTGACCTTTAATTTCTGAAACAGCAGATAAAGAAAGTTATCTGCTATAGCCTTGGGTGAAAAGCTTCAAACAAAGCACATGAAAAATGAATCTGAAGAATTTAGTCGCCACACCCATTCCATATACCTGGCCTACCCAGTAAGGCAGAAGTAAAACCTGCCCTTGGGCCACAAGAAAGAAAACAGACTGTGCAACAGCCTCTGCCAGATTTGCTTTCCGCTTTTTTTCCCCTTGCTCTTTTCTTTTCCCTCTGGCTTTGTTCTTCAAAGCTATCTGAGCACAGTGGCAGTGTGGTCGAGTGTTGAGACAGCCAAAAGACTTTCAGCTATCGAGACCAGCGGGTATTTTGTGTATCGAAATCACTGCTAAATCAACATCCTGTGCAGATACCCGATGAATCTATTCAATAAGAATTCTCTGAAAAGACAGAGTTAGCCACTGAATGAAGAGGGGAGTAATCTGCTTTGGAAAAGCTGTTGGAAACTGTTTGTCTCTTGTGCTGATTTCTTCGCACATGTTTGACCTGACTCTTGTAGTTTGCATTTGACCATCAACGACCTGAAATGTTTGTTGTGAACAGCAAACAGGAACCACTTCCTCGTTCATTCTGCAGCTGAAAAGTCGGGGTTTGCTTTGAACTAGATACATTAATTTGTCTCACCTCTACCCCACATTCCTCAGCCTTCTCAGGCCTTGAGCTCCCAAGCTTACATAAACTTTCACAGTGCCCCCTACCCCCACCATCCCTTCTCTTTCCACAGTCCTGGCAAAATGCTTCAAATTCCACTACCTCCTTGTTGGGTCTAGAGTAATAAAAGAGTCCCAAACTAAGCTTTCTCTTGATATCAGATCATCCCAAAGTTCCCAGACATCTGTAGTCAAGATCTGTTTTAAGGATGCTAAGCCTTAATGTAAAAAACGCCTGAAATATGAAAAATGTCAAAGTTCTGTAAGTCAGAGTTTAGTTTGACTTATAGTTTATAGTTGTGGTTTACTAAAATTACCTATTCTATTATTACTGCATAGTAAGATGTAACCTATTACCTACTAAACTATTTTATCACAATTTTATCGTGTATACTATAATAATACTAACTTTTCTTGCAGTTTATAGTTAAATTCAATAAGAAATAAGCGACTGTGGTTAAAACTTTGACATGCTAATCTTTCCAATAATTGCACACATAAATACATTTACATAACATTGTTATAAGCAGACATGACTCACAAAGATTTTCTCAGTCATCATAATTGCGAAAGGTCTCACAGCTTATCAGGGTGTCACATCATCACATAAAAAATATATGTTTTTTATCTCATTCAACATACCAGACAAACTAATACAACCTATTGAGGCACTGATTCATTTTACTTCATGCATCACTGAAGACGCAATTACTTGTAGAAATCGAAAAATTCCTGCCCACGGCTGGCTTAAGGAGAAGTTTGTTAGACGGATATGGTTTTATATAGAAGACGGTATGACTTCAGAACTTCTTTAGACGTAAAAATAGAAAAAAAAGAAAACATTGTCTAAAGAAAAATCATCAAGAAAACATGAAAATCATTCAGTTGTATGTTTAAGATGGGGAAAATCTTTTGATACTTTTGTTATATATCTGCAATATGTGACTGAATTGATTTTTCTCTTCCCATTTAAAAAAAGGTCTATTAATTCCAGCTGAGATAGCTTTTGGGATGTAGCAGATGATACAAAGCTTTCATTGTTAGTGGGAACATTGTTATTTCAAAGGCCTTTCAAAAAGGCCTCAGAGCAATATTCCTTGATTCAATATCACAGTATTATTTAGGATCAGCTACTATACCTACTAGCTATCTGCCTGTTCCTCTGATAACAATGACACCATCTCCATTCATTTCTATACATCACGAGGCTCTACATCTACATCTGTGGAGGTGTATTTATCTATTTCTACCCAGATTATCATTGTATATGCTATCACAGCAACTAGTTTCCCAAGAGACCATATTTTCATTTTACATAACCTAACCTAAAAAGAAAAATCAGTGCCTTCTTATGGTTTTAACAACAACAAAGTTATGCCACTGTCTCCTTGCATTTCCTTCTAAATGTCTGGATCTTTAGCTTGGAACAACTCTGCAGTGATAATGGGAAATCTGAGAGAGACAATGTACTAATACTGCATGAACCAAGCCTTTATTTCCTTTCCTACAAGGCTCCCTGCCCTATTTGGATAGCTGTTAGAGTGAAACATGAGCACATCCTCCTATCCATATACCTTTTAACAGCCGCCCTTCGCAAGGCTGCATCTGTGTGTTGGTAACTACACCTCAAAGAATGACTGATGATTCACGCCTGCAGCTCCTACAGTTATATATTTCTTCTCATTTCTGTGCTGGCAATCAAATGATAGTCAGCACTATAATTATATCTAATAGTCAAATAAATTGTCAGACCAAAAAATGACCTTACAAACTTTATTGAGAACGTTAAAGTCCTGTTGTAAGCCCCAATTCCCTAAACTCAAGTATATCAATGGTCGGTCTTGACAGGTAGAATCAAATTGGCTATAAATGCCTAAAACAGTTACTAAAACTTAAAAAAGTCTAAGAGCATTTGAATAATTTAGCACAGCAAGCCTGATGCTGAAAATGTTCACACGTGTCTGCAGGGAGGATGCAAACGGCTTCAAAACATCGCTCCTTTTCATAGTCCTTTATGCTTTACACTGATCTTTGGAACAGTGGTTGTGTTCAGCATCTGTGACTTTAAAGTAGCTAAACCCATACAAGGAAATCCATTACTTTTTATTAAATTGAACAAATGCAATACTGGTGCTGTGCTGGACTTCCAAGTATACCCTGGGGGCCACTATTTAAAGACAAAGCCTCAAAATGTGAAAACTAAAATACATCAAAAGGTCTAAAGTAAAGATCTAATTCATGAGTCTTAGCGTGACATGAATAAACACACAATGAAGCATGTCCTGTGCGCAAGGCAGCTCAAGGTTTCTTTAAAAAGATTTAATGGACTGAGAGAACAACATACTTTTAACGAGGGAAAGTGTGTTTTTCATTTAGTAACCTACAATCAACTTTGTCCCGCTGCACATTCTTGGTCCCATCTCCAGAGTAACAGCACTCAAGCAAAGACTATTTGGGATCATGTGCCACTTAGCAGTCTAACTTTTATCTCAAACATATAGGCTCTAAAACTTTTTTTTTTTTTAAAAAAAGGTGTGAGAGGGTAACAGTTTGCACTTTTAAAACTAAACTAGAAGCCAAAATCCTGACCATAAACACGTACAAGAGTAGATCTTTTTATTCCGGTTAAGGACCCGTTTATTTTATCATGATGGAAAAAGAAGTGAAGCGCTGGCAACTTTTTGTGCTAATGGAACAGGACTTTGTCATTATGCATCAAACTGTTTCATTTGCCTTCACAAAGAACCCTTTCACAGTACAGGCTGCAAACAGCTTCAAGTGAAAGGGCAATGCATATTTTATCCAACAAGAAAGGGCAATGCATACATTATACAATCAGCATCTGCGCCTCATGTAGACTCAACACACTGCTTCGGTTAACTTGTACATTGCACAATTTAACTTCAAGCAGAGACACATCTTCCTTGGAGTAGATTTTCAAGGTAAGGCCTGTCTATATCTTCATCAAAGCCACCACAGACACACTCTTCAATCACAGTTCCTTTTGGGTTATGGTTTGGTTTACTAACACGTTGACAATGCGCAAAAAAAGACGTTATGTTTAAAGAAAGTTTAACTCTTACTTGCATGGTCAGACGTAACTTTGAGACTAGTAAATGCCTGCATACAGTGACAGAGTCCACTTTAAATGAAAGGAGTAAAATATTTTAATTTTTGTTATTATTAACTATATTACCCTATCAAAATGTTCACTTACATCTTACATCTATATTCCCAAAATACATAGTGATTATTATATAGGGTTCTTACTATAGCTTTAACTATAGCTGTCTTAGCCTGTTGCAAGCCTGTTCCTTTTCAATTATTTAGACTTGACCTGGTACATAATCCCTCCCTGCTGCATAAGCTATTAAAAAACAGAAAACTTTGCTCAACTAAAGTCATTGCCTCCGTTTTAACAAAAAGCAGGCACAAGAACAACTTCTTCGGCATACTGTCAATCAGTCTGGAGCCGGCTCTGAGTAAGAGTTCAGTAAATGTAAACATTAATTAAGCTAGCAGTCATCATTAAGCCGGGCAAGGCCAAAGTTATGAAAATGCGGGGGTGTTTTTAAAACCCCCTGTTTTCCACAGGTAGCCTGTCGCTCCCAATGCCAGAATCAGTAGATCTATTCTGAAAGGTTACAATTTTCTCTGTATTAGACTAAGTCAATTCAATTGTCTCAGGCTACTTTATTCACCCTGTTTGGTAACATACATCCTTTACCCTCCGGGGCCTAAGTTATCAGAAGTGAAAACGCCTACCATAACCCTGAGTTTTCAAAATAGCACAAATGTCACAGATGTCGACTTAGCCCTCACAGAAGTGACTGCAGATTCCAAAGTTGTGCTAGTCACTTCTTCCAAACTCTTAAATTCAAACCATCATAAAGACTTTCACCAATAAATACTGAATCCCACAGTATGAGACTCAGTTACACAGTGGTTCATTAAAGGTGCTGGAAAAGGACTCCTGTGAAGATTGCTCATTACTCATTTACCTCTGTGTTTTCTGAAACTGCCTTCTTCTTCGATTGTTGCAGACAGATGAAAATGAAGACGATTACTCACTGGCAATAAAAAAAAAAAACCCTTGCCTAGGTGTGTCAGGTTGAGTCAGGTGTGCTTGGAGGAGTGGAGACTTGCACAGGTTCATCAAGATAAGCATAGCTTTATTGCTAGTCTGTTTGAACTAGCACTGGAAATTGACCTCATGAATTTATATGTCTTTTCACCTCAACAGTATGTAACTGTTTCTACAGCTGCTTGTATGATGATTATAATGATTGTTAGCCTTTCTTAAGGACAGGAGTGCCATCTAGGTTGGCTCTATAAAAGGCACAGGCTTATTTGAAAAGTCATCAATTTGTGATGAGTGTGAAATTTGAAGAGGTATAATCCTAACAAATTCCTATGACACACGCACTTCCCCAGTGGATTTCTCCACAGCCATATTATCAGCTGAGGAATTAAAGCTCAGGAGTGGCAGCCTCTCTTCAAATTGCTTTCAGTCTTTTTAGAGTACTAACTGCAAAGCCTTTTTAAAGACAAACCTGTAAAATACATAAAAAACTAAGTCACTGCATGAGCCATTTGCCACAAAATTGTAAACCCATACCAGCTGACCTCTGGAGCCACAACATGTAAAACAGTAGCTAGCCACCTTTTTCAAGAAAACTCCAACAGCTGAAAATACTTCACGCAAGTCGAGCTGCCCGAGATTCACAGAATTTACAGAAAATGTAAAATTTTTGTGATACCATTGTCGGGACGATAAATGTCTATATGTATATGAGATTTTGGTCATATCCCACAGCCCTATAGCTGAGTTCTTTTGCTCTTAGTCCTTTCTAGTCAAAAATCACGTCACTATCAGCAAAGTTTCCAGTTAAACTGATGAGCAATGGATTTGTTGTGCAGCATGGGAAAAGACCCAGGAATTGGGCCTTCATAGGGGTATGTTTAAATTAAGATGGCACTCATCCAGTGACCACAGAGCTTTTAATAACACAGAGAATGTCTGGACAAACAGTTGCCATGGACTCCCTGAGCAGTCCAACGGAAAGCAACCATAATAGAAGAAGACGACGTGGCTTGCATGGGAGGTTTCCTCCTACTTTGAGTTGATGTAAATGAGGACAAGATGGTGTTCAATAAACAGCAACAATGGACAGCTTTTTTTTTTTTTTTTACTTTATCTGTGCCTGAAACAAATAATTTGTTTGTTCCTTGGATGGTTTATGAATGTCACTCTCAAAGTCTCAATACATCCTTTGTTTGGATTTGTTAGATACTCCTACTCTTCAAGAGTCACTCACTGTCGACTAGCTCAACCACTACAGAGTGCTATTCTTTACACAGCAACACTATGTGACCCACATAACAGTCTTCCTGTGGATGTTACTATAAGAGAAAATCATTGGGTTTTATACATGTGGTGGTGGAACGAGCAAAACAATGCAATGCAGATCAAGACTGTGATTGATGTACTCTTAACAAACACATGCCCAAGTTCAGCAACACAAGCATCAAGTAAAACGCAAAAACACTTCTGCCTTCACTACTTCCCACTGAGAAAAACAAATTTCAAAACTAGAGGTGTGCGGCTCCTGGCAGTTTTCCCCACACCACTTTTTCACTTGTTTTCTAATTTTAAACGATTTTAAAACAGCCTGGTTAAAATTCACAACATGCAGCTGCAGAAGAGTATATAGTGGGGACGCACCCGTGCTTATATTTTCCTTTTGGAGGCACAATATTTTAAACGCATATGGTAGCTTTAGCACACCACACCCTTCATCTAGTGAAATCATAGGAGCGGCATTACCACCTTGGCTCTACTTAGTTGTCTGCTGACCTCAGATGTAATCCATAATAACAGGACCCAGCCTAGGACAATCCTATCATTGCACCTCCTGATAATCACTTAATATAGGCCTCAGGGATTAAGTAGAAGATCAAACCAGGCTCCCAGAATCTGTGCCCTACAAGGGATTTTGAGGCAGACGTAGACGCCAGTCACAGGTCTGCATGCGGCGCCATCAACAGTAATATTAGTAGTATCACAGTACTAAGGTGTAGGGCCTTTTCGGTGGGATGGATGGAGGGATTTCTTTCAGATTTGGCACAAAAACTGCCTGGGACTCAGCAATGAACAGATTAGATGCCAGCAGTTAAAGGTCAAGGTCACTGTGATCTCTGAAGTTCCTGAACATGACTCAACTCATGGACGCACAGTTTTAGATTTAAATTCAATGTACTAAACTGATTAAAAGCTGGTGGTTAAAAGTCGATGTTACCTTAACTTCACAAAAACTTTTTTGTCTATATTCAGAAAATTCATACAATAAATGTGATGAAATTCAATGCAAATGTCAAACTGAATAATGATAAAGTGATGACATTTTACACCTAAAAAAAGTTCAAATCATATAAACGATCCTGCAAAATTCCTACAAAACTGCCTTTATAAGACCATTATTACAATGGGAGAGGAGTAATTTGGATGTACTAATGACTGATGGCCTGATCATCGTGCAATGCATTTTCTTACAGCATGAAATCACTAAACAAATTTCCAAGTAATTGGTATTAGAGAATGTATGCATGCTCATGTATGACTTTTCTTGCTATATTTGTTAAATATTCTTGCAGACCGTACACTGGTGAAACGCTGGTAAGGCATTAACCCATTTAAAATCCATGCTATGCATCCAGATTCATTTAATATAGAAGTACCAAAACAGGAAGTAACTCAATGAAAACTCCTTCATGCATCCATGAAAGTGCACAGTCACTAGTTCAAGCTTTAAATATCCCAGCATCTGTCTTCATAAAGCAAAAATCTTATTAAAATGAGACATCCAACCACTACCTCAGAAACAATCGCAAACACAGCAGCTGACAAACTGCCCTGGAGGTTGCATCCTTCATAACGGCTCATCTTCTCATGCTAAATATACGAGGCAGAAGAAGGTATTTCCCAACAGGTTCACTGTGGAGACTTCCTGTCAGCTCACTGAATACTTCACATATATCTAATTCTTACTAAACATTAACCTAAAGATATAAACCTCTTTCTCAACAGTAAAAGTCAGCAGCAGACTGATAGATCACGTTTCCAGCTTTCTTAAGAAACCTATAAACTTTTGAGGTTACATGTGCCAAGAAAAATCGCTGCATTATGCATTACGTTTCACTGCCTCATTTAGTCATTAAATATGTAAAGTGCAGAGAGAAATGTAATTTCAAATGGGGATTTAAGTCACATTAAGCAAGTCAAAAATGTTGATACTAACTTTTAAAAGGAATGCAGACACAAACATCCAACCCAGGTGATTGCTATGTTTGGGGTAGGAACTCCAAGAATCCCAGACTGCTTATTTTGTGCTAATTTGAGTCAGCTGTTGAACTCATTCTGGGCAGCTGAGAGTGTATTAACATATTTTCTGCAGCATGATAGGAAATCCACAAGCAAATCCGTGCCATTGGTACTATACTGAAAATATATATGCTTAACATTTTAGATTTGGGTCAAACAGATTTGACCGTTTTCTAAATGCAACCCATTTTATAATGAATCCACGTGTGTTCCTTGTAGCCCAGCACCTACTTGTGAATGTCCACACAGGTCTAAGAGAGAGCTCGTCCATCTGTTCCTGCCATAAAATCTCCAAAAGAAGAAAAATGACAGCAAAAGGGAACTTCACCCGTCTCTTAGAAGACTCCCTTAGCTCATTATTCCACACAGTGCAACATGACTGAATAAACTGTAGCTGCATAATACTTTCCTTATGCAGGTCTTTCAACACAAGCTTCACATAGATATAGTGAATAAAGAGACTCACCAGTTTCCTCATCAATGGAGAATACCCCCAGGCCAGACCCATCTCGGATGGAGTATCGAATCTCTCCATCTCGGCCTCGGTCTTCATCTTCAGCTGTTACAGTCATCAATGAAGTCCCAATGACCGCATCCTCTTTTATAAATCCCTTTTCCACAAACGATCGGAACATAGGCCTGTAAAGATTCTCATTCACGTCCACCACGTCCACCTCGATAAAGCAGGTTGATGACAAAGATATGGGCTTCCCTTTGTCTTTAGCTTTTGCAGTAAGATTATACACCTGTTTTGTCTCATAATCTAGATTCTGAACAATTCGCAGCGCACCGCTGAGTTTGTCTACTTCGAAATTCCCGTCTCCATTATCAATAAGGCTGTATCGTACCTGACTGGAAGGCCCAATATCGGGGTCATGAGCCTCCAGCCACATGATTACTGTACCGATTGGAAGGTCCTCCCTCACTTTTACACGGTAATTGGGAGGGAAGAATTTGGGTGGATTATCATTCACATCTTCCAAGGTGATTTTGAGGGGCACTGTGGACACCAGCTGAGGCTCATTTACTGCCTGGTCACGTGCCGCAATCTTCAAGACATAAAATGGATGGAGCTCGCGATCCAGTGGCTTTGTCACTGTCACCACACCGGTATTTTCATTGATTGCAAAATGATCTGTGCCTCCCAAAATTGAGTACTTGACGATTCCATTGTCACCTCGATCCTTATCTGTTGAATCCACCTGGATGATTTCAGTCCCAACAGGTGTACTCTCAGTTATTTCAACAGAATAAGATTCTTGCAAAAACTGGGGGCTATTGTCATTGGTGTCTAAGATTTTAACATCCAAGAGACGCGATGAGGATTTCTGTGGTATCCCGAGATCATAAACTGTAATGTTGAGGGTGTAGTGATCTGCTGTTTCCCGGTCAAGAGGAGAGTAAACCAAAAGCCAACCAGTTTCCATATCTACTATGAAGTGGCTTTCTGCATCTCCTCCTGAAATAACATACACTAGCTTCCCATTAAAGCCACTATCTGAGTCTGTGGCATTTAAATGGACAATCCGGGCCCCGACAGGGAGATCTTCTTTGACTTCAATAACACTTGGAAAAGACTCTGAGAACTGAGGAGTGTACCGGTTGACTGAGTGAAAGTCCATGAAGTTGTCATCCGGCTCATTCTGCGTGTGGATTTTGCTGCCCTGAAGCAGCTTTTCAGCCAGCATAGTCGCGACTCCGGTTTCCACGCACTTTAACTGGACGGGCTTGCGCGCCGTGATGACAGTTATGTTCATAATCATTGGCTGAGTCTCATGTTCGCCATCAGATGCAATGATTTGTAAACTATGAAACGAGACCTTAGCTGCCTCTCCCTCGCTCAGCGAGTGCTTCAGTGAAAGCATGCCAGAGTTTGGGTTCAGCTCAAACAGGTCAAGATCATTCCCAGCTTTAATATTGTACCGTACTAGCTGCAGTTCATCAGCATCAATGGCAGATGCTGTTGTTATCTGCTCTCCCACGCCGTGGTCTCTCGGCACAGTCACTTCACAGTCCACATTTTCAAACAAAGGCTTATTATCATTCAGGTTGTTTAACGTTATAATGACTGATGCTTCCACCTCTCTCCGGAATGGGGATCCCCAGTCTGATGCTCTGACTTTAAGATTGTAAATCCTGGGCATGAGCTCATAATCTAGGACCTCCGAGGTACTGATGACACCAGAGAAGTAGTCAATGACAAACGGCTGAGGATTCACATTGGTAATGCTGTAGGTCACATAGCCATTCTCCCCTTTGTCTAGATCAGTGGCTTTAACAGTCACCACACTAGTCCCTATGGGTACATTCTCATCAACACTGGCCTTGTAAGATGTCTGCTGGAATTCAGGTGCATTGTTATTTACATCAATCACATCAACAATCACTTTGGTTGTTGCTTTTTTGTCACTTGTAATCACATCCAACTGAAATTGTGAGGAAATATCAGCATTGATTGGCCCTGCGGTGCTGATTAAGCCAGTATCTGGATTGATGGTGAATCTGTTCTTGTCAGATTTGTGCCTAAAAGCATATTTTAGTTGTGGATACTTTGGCACAGCTGTTACCATAGTGACAGGTGTGTGAAGGGGGGCGAATTCACTCAGATTGACTCTGTAAATGGCCTTTTCAAATACAGCAGGGCCCACTTTGAACTGTGGAGAAGTGACATGTACCAATTTAGCTGATGAAAATTGAGGGGGGCTGCCTTTGTCCTTTGCCTGTAAAGTGAGGTTGTATCCAAAAGGTTGGCTGTCCCAGTCGACATCTTTGACTGCTTTTATTTTATACTCCCTGCTCCCGGGGTTGGTTCTTACAGCCTTGAACTGTTGAAGAGGGTCACCAGCCACAATGCTCAGTGATGCTATTTCTCCATTTGGTCCTTGATCTTTGTCCTCCACTGTCACAATGGCATAAGTGGGGTCATGGTCTGCATCAGAGGGGGCCAAGGTTACTGCAGTAATTACAGGTGCGTGCTCATTGGCCTGCTCCACCCTGACTGTAAGTCTGGCCATGCTACTGAAACCACTGCTCCCGTACAGCTTCATCCCTCTGTCCACGGCAAGGATCTCCAACTCATACAGCTTCGTCTCAGAGTAATCTAGTTTGCCCGTCAGTGTCACCACACCGCTTGTTGGATGTACTGCAAACATGTCTGTCCATTCCCGGAAACTATAGTAGTATTCTCCATTTGTACCGATGTCTGCATCAGTTGCCGTGACTTTGGCCACGCTAGTGCGGATTGCCGTGTTCTCTGGCAGAGCGATGCTATAGGACGTGGGTGAGAAGAGAGGCCTGAGGTCATTGGTGTCCAGTACCTGTACTTTCACTCGAGTGCGACACTCCAAATTAGTGTTTCTCTCGGAAGCTTTAATAGTCAGCACGTAGTGGTCTTTAACCTCCCGGTTCAGAATGGCAGTGCTGCCTCCTTTGGTCCTTATTCGCAAAAAACTGAAATCTCCCAGCAGATAGTCCTCTGCTTTGAATAGGTTCTCATTGTCTCCAGAGATGATTTTGTACCGTATGTCCCACTCTGGATCTGTGATAAAGATTCCCATTTTGGTGTGACTTTCTAAGTAAGTCTTAGCAGCAGAGTTCTCATATATGGTGGCATTGTAAAGAGAATGTGTGAACTGCATGGAGGTGGCCCTCGCCATCCTTTGGTTCCCTGCACAGCCACAGAGGAGCTGCTGGAGCAGCACAAGCAGTGGAACCCAGTGCTTCCCCATTATCGTACCGTGATCTTCACCGAACCACCTGAGAGGGAGAGAAAAAAAGGATTTTAAAGCTATAATCCTGCAGAAACATTTCATTGGGATTCTACAATAACATTTAAGGGGAAATTTTTATTTTCAACTATCAGTCTTCATCTAAGTAGGCTGGAAAAACTGCTAAAATGCTGAAAACCACATTATTTATGGCACACATTTTTTCCCCAGACTCCTTTAAATATCATGACAAGTTATGATAAGGGTGACAAAGACTAAACAGGTTTCATGTGGAAATAAGATGAAGCAGATCAGTCAGTCAGGTGACAATGCCAGATGCCTGCCATGGGTGCCCTTCTGAACACGCAAATGTCACAAAACCTCCTCATAATGAGCTAAAGAAAAAAAAGCTTGGGCTTCTTTGAAAACTGCAGTGCTATAATTTACATTTTTTGGTTGCACATTAGACATATAGAAATCTGATTATACTCATTAACATATTACTACACAAGCACTACGAACAATCTCGTAACTACAAAATGATGCTGGACTTTCACTCGTGCAGAAATGCAGCAAAAAAAGATGATGATGGCAAAGGTGTGTGGTAAATAAAATAATCTCTGTATAATCTCGTCGAAATACAATCAGAATTAAACTCGAAGGCCAGATGACTGAGAAAGTGCTTTCAAATTGCGGATTCATTCGTTTACAACTGCTTTACAACGTCCCCGGCTCCGTGTGGGAGTCCACAAAGACAAATAAAAAGCAAGACGCTGCTATGTGTGCGCACGTTGTAAAAAAACAAAAAATATATATATATTTACTTTTGGCGTGACAAAACAGCCCCACTAGTTTAATTATTAATGTTTTATGCGGGGTTAATAAATGACAGGGTTTGAGCCCCAATCACCTTTAATCTAAAACTATAGCCCGCAGGTACAAAAGAACCATCTGCTTGCGGACAACTGCTGCAGAAAAAAAGAAACTGTAACTAAAACTTAAAATTCTGGCTCTTTTTTTCCCTTTTTCTTTACGATACAGAAGAGTATCCATTTGTTTAAATTCCGTTTCTCTGAATGCTCTCGGCAGCGAGCCGTTTTTCATTTTGAAAAAAAAAAAAAAGTTCAAATGTTTCAAAAAAATGAGTTAGGTGCCTCGAGACTATTTCACGTCTAACCCCATCCCCCAACTACAGCCATTCACTTCGAAACGATGGCAGACGTGCACTTAGCAGAGATTTGCTTGGGGGGTTAGTAGGAAAAAAGATACGTATTCCCAACACAAAACAGCACAAAGTGTGTGCGTACGTCATCAAAAACGATGTTCGACATTCACTTTGTATCGAAAAGTTCTCCAAAGAATCACCCAAAGTAGCCAGCGGTTGCTTTTCTTTCGCACCTCACAATAGCAGACCTAACTTTTTTTTCCCACGTTACAGAGATGCAGACGCTTAAACATCGCTGACCGCCAAAAAAAAGCCCACTGAGTAAAAACACAACAACTTACGTACCTCTTTTAATATTAAATTCGGAGATTTGGGGGTTTTGCATGTAGTTTATGTAGTCCAAATCTCGGCATGGTATTACGTGGACTTCTCTCCTCTCCGTTACCCCATCTGCCACCAGCAGGCAAGCTCTCTCTTTTCCCTCACTGCTTTCCTTTCCTTTCTCTCCCACACTCCACTTGCCTGGTATCTCTCCGCGCTGCGCACGTCCGGATCTACTTACCGGGCTGGCAGCAGGATAGGACCTTTTCCGCTCTGAACCCGCGACCCTTTTGATTTGATTTAATGCGGTTCGCCTTGTATTCTCATATGAAATATTTCCAGAAAGGCTTAACTCTGGTCCTCTCCGCGGAATCGCTTTAATTTTCATTCAGCAGCTACCACTTCAGCCCCAAGGTAACCTGCCCCCCCTTTTTTTGTAGTATTCTTATTCCTTTCAGCTAAAATTATTCAAAACTTTCCAACCCCACAAACGTTCACTTTCCACGGTGTTCTGATTGTGGCTACACGAGTAGAAAATCAAATCCCAGTATAATTTATCCCAAATTGCTGTTTGGAAGCATTAAGGCTACTGGGCTCATGAGGTGTGAGTCCTAATGGATCCCACCCCCTCGTTTCTGTAGTCTCCTTTTATTTACAGCAAGACAAATTAATGCCCCCCCCCTTTTTTTAAATTTTTTTTTTTTTTGAGGTGGGAGACATCCTTATAAAGGACCAAGCCTTATTAGGTTACAGGTTATTTTGTGCATGGCCTTCTGGCTAATGATTAACAAACAAATATTTCATATTCGCTTTCTGCTGAAGAATTTGACTTAGCCTTTATATCATAATCCAGCTGTCAGCGTAAGAATGTGGACAAACCTTATTTTGGTAATGAAATCTCAGTTCAGGTATTCCCAGATGATGACAAATGAGCTAATAAAACGTGCAAATGCAAAAAATATAAATAATAATAATCCTCGCGTGTGTTGTTGCATTTTAAACATCAGTTCTTGAGATGATCTTCTCATTACTCTCACTAGTACTATTGTTTTTTTAATATCCCGGGTACGGCTGGAAATAAAGTGGCCAGCAGTGCGTCCCGGGGTCTGTGTTTGGGCATTAGAGCAGGGTGACTGATAGTGTTGGTACACTGGCTACGAAGGCGCTGATCCTATCACCCCCACCCCCGCCACCACCACCCCTCTCATCATCACACACGTTGCTCCTCTCAGACCAAAGCTGCACTTTACGCACAGAGGAATGTGGCTGCCATGCGATTGATGGCGCTGTCTCACTGCTCTTGCCCGGACTGCAGAGCTCCAGCTGGTGCGCCTGCAGGAAAAAAAAGCCTGTGCTGCATGGAGCTTGACAACTTGTCAACATGCAACCTACTTACTACTACTACCCAATGCGCGCGATTGTGAGCGTTGTGAGCGTGCGTAATTGCGCGTTTGGTTCTTTTTTTGGCACAAGTCAGACAAAATACTCACTTTTTTAGCGCTTACTAAAAGAAAAGTGCTTTGAGTTCAGTCCAAAGTTTCAAGAGTCGCTTGAAAGAAAAAAAATCAAATCAAACCATGTGCCATGCTCTTGAAATACGATTCGAGACTACTCACCAGACCAGCTTAACCAGCGCTGGTTGTCGTTCCCAAACTTCCCTTCACATAAATCTGTTAGTTTTTTTTTCCTTTTTTTTCTTTCTAAATCTCGTTTGCGAGGATCTCTCAGATGAGGCGGGAGGGAGCTTCTGCTGATGGCAATCCGCTACTTTTCTTCTCTTCAGCTTATTCTCACAGTTTCATTGCCTTCAGCTCCGATATGCTCGGAGGCATCACACATGGTGGCTTATTGCAGGAGAAAAGAAAAGAAAAAAGCTATGGGCTATGGTTTGCCTCGCTGCTCCACTCCACAACGGTTCAGGTGCCGGCATGCTGCTGATGCCTTCAGGTGATATCGGGAAAAATCGCAATCTTATAGAAGAGCGCACGAGAAGAGAAATGACTGGCGATTTTCTTGCCTGCTGCTCTCCCCTTCGGAAAAGTAGCGGTACGAGCTAGACGAGAGTGGGGTGGGGGGATCACACACCAACAACAGCTGACGGTGAAAGTGATGTCTGTGTGATTCTCAGTTTGTTTGTTTTGGGCTCTGTGCTTATCTAGTTATTTGTTACGCACATAAATCCAATTTAGCGTAATGATTTAATTCAAATTGTCTGCTGCAGATTTCCTGATCGAGCACAGTTCCTGACAATAAAAAACAAACAAACATAGCATTTGAAGCATTTACTCTGCGACAAATGCACTCTGAATTTGTTGGAGAGTTTTTCCAGTAAGGACATCAGCTCTCCGCGAGGGCACCCAGGACCTGACTTTGCCACCTTCAGCTCTGACGTCATGGACTCCTCTCCCATTCAGTGCATGCACAGCGGAGCGTTGCCGTGTTTATTCTGTCCACAGTGTGAGCGTCCACCTCCTCAGCTCGTCCTGTTTATTAATTGTGTTCTCGTGACCTTCGCGAACACGCGTTTAAAACGAGGCAAATGTCTCTGAACATGTGGTTAACAAGTGAACTCGACACCATGCTGTGAAGTGGCTGCCAAAAAAAAAATGCCCGAGCAGAGAGCGGTCCAGCATGAGAATCTCTGCCTAATGTCCATTCAGCACCGGCTCATTAAAGTCGCATATGCCCACAGGCTGAGTAAACGAATGAGACCTATGGGCCTAGTGTGTGTCTGCCAGTGTACAGAGAGAAAGAGAGACAATGGAGGAAAAAAGATTGAGATTTCTCCCCAAAGAGCAAGTGTCATCTGACTTCCCTCTGCTTGTCTTTCCTCTCTCTCCATCGGTTTTGTCTGAAACAATGTTGTGAAACAGCCCCAGCTCTTTTAGCCTCCCCTCTCATCTGCCTGTAAAGCTCTAATTGAATTCAGGTCAGGTGATGTCCAGGCCTGGTTCCTCTGCTTTGATCTCACAAAACTGTTTGCAGTCCGGCTTGCTTGGGGACAGGTATCCGTGCCTTATAGACCTTATAGATGCAGTGTTAGCACTGGTGGAGATCTCTAACCCTTAACCCTAACAAAATAACAAACACATAGAGACTTTTAGATAAACTGGAAGTCAGTAGGCATGTAGGGAGGGGATTGTGCCTCTCCAGACACACAAACATCTTTACAAACATAAGCAGAGCGAGGCATTATGGGTAACTGGACGGTACAGATAGTATGCAGCAGAGGACATGCGCACCTGTGCTTCAAGGAAGTTGATCCGATTGTTCAGGTATTAGGAGCCTTGGGAAGTAAAAAAGGAGACAAATGCAAATGTAAACATACGAGTGTTTGAAAAAACAGCCACACAAAATTATGCGCAGCCCACACAAGTAAGCACATGAGTAGGCTAATGTAAGGGATTAACTTTTAAAACTGAGCAGATTATAGATTGAAGTTGTTATCTCTGTAGCTGAAAGCTCTGTACAGCAGAGGTATGCTGTTTATTCTTAGCTAACTATAGGTTTGACACATGCAGGAATGGGCTGCTGAAATCCCAAACTCCACACTTCCTCTCAAGACCACTTAAGGAACCAGTTTCAAAGAATCAATCTCCAACAATCTTCGTGATAAAATGCAGAAACAAACATGTTTACAGTGTGGTATATATAAAGGTTTTATCCTCTTTAGCTAATTTCCCTGTTCATGCAAACTATAGGAGATTATTATGATTTATGACCAATTTATGTTGTATTAGATAGTATAGTATCCTAACCTGTGTCATAAATAGTGCGTCCTAGAATGTTTGCATCCATTCATCCATCTCGTTTTTATCCAATTTATGTTCCAATTCAGGCTTATAACAACTTTCGGAATTTTAACATGACACAAATATAAAAAGTGAACGTATCAAGTTTTAAGTACTTAAAAATGACACGGCCTAATAAAGCTAATCTGTTTAAATACACCAAAAACAGTACTAGCTTTAAAGTACACAAAGCATTTCAGGAATGACACTGCACTTTTGTTCTTTCTTTCTTTGCCACTCTGCATACAGTATGAAAGCTTGATGAGTGACTCGCGCCTCTGCATCCTGTGCCCTACCGGCATGAAAGACACAGTCTTCTGTCTCAATGCCTCACTATGACAGATTTCACCAAATTCCACATATTTTCTCCAGAGTAGCACACTGCAGGCTCCATTTCCTTTTAAAACCACACTAATCTGCCGCAGATTCTCCCCGTGTCTCAGAGAGGAGCTAGGAGCAGGCGCACTGTAGCTTGCTGAGCGAGTTACTTCTTCTTTTCCTGTGACTAATGTCCTAAGCTGTGGTTCCCTGCAACTTGAAACTGGATCGAGATCAGGAAGAGATACAGATGATTTGTAGTGCGCCTGCAGCAATAGAGCACCCAGGTATCTGTTT
The DNA here is from genome assembly GCF_051167445.1 of Perissodus microlepis. Lineage (NCBI taxonomy): Eukaryota > Metazoa > Chordata > Actinopteri > Cichliformes > Cichlidae > Perissodus > Perissodus microlepis. Next base: position 26,846,819 of record NC_140466.1, on the reverse strand, counting down.
CTCTTGCCACCCAATCGGTGTAGAATCTGGATCCTGAGGCGCAGCTTAACTGTAAAACAGATTAGAATAATTCAATATCAATCCTGCCAGAGTGTTCTCCAGTAAAGGCATTGACCCTCCCACAGCTGGTGCCGGTGTACTTAAGATGACCCTCTGTGCAACAAGAGACTGCATTATTAATGCACAAAGAGCAGCAACTCCCCTATTAAGCTTTGCTGTGTTACATGGTGATGTAAGGAGTTTAAAAAGTACTACATGAGATATGAGGGGAAATAGTAATAATAAACAATTGACATTTCCCCTGAAGCGAGAGACAAACGGCTTTGGTCTGAAAATAAAGTCTTCTGCTGCCTCAAGCAAAGCAGGAGATTATCTCAGCAAAGCCCACTGGTTGTAGAAGCTTCCTTAATAACCTAAAATGACACAAGAATACACTGCGCTATTTCTGGGGCAACCTGTTTGGGGAGTTAACATTACTGCATTATTTATTGCCGTCGTTGCTTCAGGAGAACATGCAAGTGAAAAATAAAATGGAAAGTGTGAAATAGATTAGTGTGCCTCTTTCCTCATGCATGGCTACCAGGAAGAGCTGTACCGTGTCCTTGGGGAAATCAACAGGCTGGCTTTTCCTGCTTATAAACTTCAGACTGTGTTGCACTTTGCAGCTTTTTGTTATCCACTGGGTCATAATCCAAAGAAGATGGTCATTCCTTGAGTTGTCACCAGGTGGATCATATTCCAGGTGTATTGTAAACAGGCTATCTGCCATATCTGCACTGAGAACATAGCTGAAAGCCAGAGCAATGCTGATGTTTGGGTTGGGTTGGGATGGTTTTGCCTTCTGTCTGATGTGACTGATTTGCTATAAATCCTCACAGAACACAATGAACCACTCCTATGATTCAGACTGAGTTTTAAAATAACTGTATTTCATATCAAAACAATATGTTATTTTAATGAAGAACAATTCTAAACATCTTAATAATGTTAGTTTGTTATAATATATCTTTGGTTGTAATTGAAGAAATGTACATTGAAAATCTTCCATGAGCATCATGCGTAGCTTAGCATAAAGACCTGAGGAGTATACTATGAATGAAATTCAGCACAACTGGGCTTTCACTGCGTTAGCTGGTTCGAGAAAACTGTCTGAGGTAAGTCAGAGGTAACACTTTTCATGCTGGTAGTTATCAAATTTTTTCTGCTTTGCTGGGGTTTCTGTTTCAGCCTCTGTGCAGACTCAGAAAAAGCATCACACAACTCATTTTCCACACAAAATGATCCCTACGAGTGCCACCAAATCCAACTGGAAACAATTTCAGAAAAGGATAATAAAATGTTAAAAAAATTCATAAACAACCAAAAACTTTTAGAGTAAAATGCAACATTTTTGCGACTAAAACAAGCGAACAATACTGCAGAAAACAATTAATTTTAGGATTTAGCGTACCATGCAGTAAAACAAGCATAATACGTGAAATTAGTGAAAATGTGGTGATTCCAGCTTTAAACGGAAACTCTGAACATAACCTGCTCCCACCTAGGTTATAAATTCGGCATGAATCACCATGATGATTTAGCCTGGATGAAAAGCTAATCCTAACCTTATACTCAAAAAAGCAAATCCATTAATCTGTTTGTATTATACCCCTCAGAAAGATGTTAAGAGCTAGTCTGGCTTTCTGAAAACACATCAATTACCTTGCAAGAATCTTTACACCTTTCTTAAGTAATAGGCTCTAGGTTTTTGTATAAAAAAACAAAAATGCTGTTGTGGTTTTACAGGTGGTTAGGAGTCTTTACATTCTTAACCAACTCACCACAAGAGAATGAATAAAAGTGCTTTCAAAAATATTTTCTTACATTTTTGTCATACTATCAGTCTGCTTCCAAACTCCAGCTGTAAATATCAGTAACATCAGCTTGAAAACCTCAGGAAAGTAGAAAAACCTAATTTTCATTAAAGGTGCTATTTGGATGCTGAGAGACAGTCATACCTTTATGCTAAGCTAAGCTAAGCTAAGCTAATTGGCTGCAGTAATAGCAGATTTTAAAGAAAGCTATTCATAACAGAAAACTAAGAAAAAGTGCAAATGCCATATCAAATGGTCACTTTAAGTCTATCACAAAAAACAATCAATTGTTTGGTGACGAATTGAAGACAAAGCTGCATTTAGATGCACAGAAACATCTTCTTTTTTTTTTTTTTTTACTGAAAACCCCTCACCTCCTCTCCTCCAGAGAGGCCGAGTTTGGGTGTGCTTTTTGACCGACTATAGTACAGATGGCTTTGAAGATAAAATCTTTGAAGGGTACTAAACAAGGCAGTGAATTGGTGGAGCGGGGGCTGAAGTAGGGTAAACTCTTGTGATACAGTCAGTAAAATAATCTGTAAACGCAGGACACCACTCGGGTTCTGCGGCACACACGTTATTTATCACACAGACAAGCCGCACAGTAACAAACGGAAGTTGGTCGAAATACATCTGAAGCAGATGTCCTCCTCCAAGGCGCCAGGTCTTTGATGTGGTGTAACATGTAAAAGCAGCGAGGGATAAACAAACTGAACACAACTCACTGATATTTTTGATGTACTGCATTCCACCAGTCAGTTTTTTTTTGCCCCCCTTTCCTTGCTAAATCCTAATCCCACAGAAATTGTGTCGGGATTATACACAAAAGGCGCATTTTGGACATGGATTTGCATGGATGGATTAGTAAGGCCTTGTAATGGAGGCTCGTGTTGGTAGAGAAACCTCCGTCTTCGTGTTGCTGTTGCACATTAAAACGATGCGGGGCTCTGCTTTATGTTAACACACATTACTCATCTCCTGCCCTGGGAGACCAGATAATTTCTCATTGCTGTAAAAGTTGGGAGTTTGTATGTATCAGCAAGAAGCAGATGCCCAAGTCAGAAATATTCGGCTTCACGAGGACAGTTTCACACGTCAACAAGCCACTCAAAACAACAGACACCAAATGTTATGTGTTCATTTGTAGCTAAGGGCTTTCAGACAGTGATACAGAGGATTGGGAGTGCTTTGAACCCCTGAGGATGATGCTGCCTTTTACTGTCACTCAGCCCCCATTTTCTCTTGAACAAGCTGGTGTTCATAAAACAGAAAATTGCAAATAAAACAAAACCATTAAGTGCTTACTGCTTACACTCATTTAGGCACCACAAGACACCGGCAGTCATGTATTATGTATTTACATACACATTTGCTTATCTAATAAGAGCCATATCGTGTCTCAGATTTATACAGCTTAGGAAATGCTCTAAGGTCCTCATGCTGCTTTATAATCCCACGTTTTGGGGAAGTCAAATCACTACCGGGAGCAAATAAAAGGACCATATTTAACAATATAACGACCAAAGTTTCTCCCGTTCTCGTTTCTCCCATCTTGTGTACCAAACAGAGAACATTTGTGTGACTAAGTGCTGGAATAATGTGTGTATGCCTTGGCACAGTCAGAGCCAAAAATCTGTGCCTGGTCTATGCCTGCAGACACTATTTTGAGTAATCACATCTGTGGCAAACAGGCAACCCACCATGTTCAGACCGTATCCTTTTTCGCAGCGGGTACAAATTAAGCGTGTAATTACAGGTTTTGTTGTTAAAATCTGTGAATCACCAGTTCCTTGTTGCATATAACCCAAAACTGTGGGTCACTTTTACACTTTTAAACTATTCAATTGGGAAAGACATTTTAGGAATGGTACATCCACCTAAAATATGGAGTAGCCTGTGTTTGTCCTATATATAATATAATGCAAAAGTATTCATCCACTTATCATTTATTTGTATTTTCCTTCCAAAGAGTCAGACTTTAGTGTAATTAAATTCAACCAGCCTTGAGCAACAGTTCTTCAAGCTTTCCTTAAGAAACAAGAAAATAATCCACAAAGACCAGACACAGGACCCGAGAGAGGCATCTAGCCCTTCAGCTGAAGTCTCATCAGAAATGGAATGGTGGAGTGGTAGAGACAGAACATTGAGGAAATGGGACAGGCCTGAAAAAAAAAAACTATCTGTGGCAAACAGTATCTGAAAGTCATGTCGTTAAGAAATATAAAGACTCCTGTAGAGCACAGACTTGACACTGGACCTCATCAACTGGCAGTTCAAGCCTCATCAGAAATGGTCTCAGTGGAAGGTTGGCTGTCAAAAAACTATTCTTAAGCAAGGGAAACTGGGAAAAAGGCTGAGGTATGCATAATTACACAAGAACTGGACTGAAAATCAGCAGCAACAGGTCCGGTGGAGTGATGAATCCAAATTTGAAAGTTTTTGTTCCAAAGTGTCATTAGTAAGTCCGGATTAAATCAAGAGAGAGGTACAACAGTGAGTCTGTACAGCCATCTGTAAAACACTGTGGAGGGTCTGTCATGTGTGATGTTGGGGATCTTTTCAGAATTAATCAAATCATAAATATAGAGTACTGTCAGTACTGTCAGACTTTGATCCACTATGTAAAACCATTTGGAAAGTATCTGTGTGGCAACAACTTCATTAATAATTCCAAACACACTGCCAATGGAGTAAAAGCATACCTGGATAGAAAAAAAAACCACATAATCAGTTGTGGATTGGCCTTCCCAGAGCTTGAACCTCAAGATTATTGAAGCAGTGTGGGATCATCTTTGACAGAGAACAGAACAAAAACGGCAGCCTGCATCCAAAGAAGAGCTTTGAATGTCTTTCAAGTCTCTTTGTCTCATCAGACTTTAAAAGCTGTTTTTCTCCCCAGCGAAGGCCAGTGAGCCAGTGGCACATGTGGTGACGTGCTGTAAGTGGATTAGCTGGAAACTAATTGGGATTGAGCATATACGCCTGCTGAACAAGACTTTAATGAGACAGCAGCGCTGAAGGAGTCACCTGGTGAGTGACCAAGTACGGTTAGTGAGTTAAGGAGAGACTCAGAGAAGGGCCCTCCAGCTCGTGGCCATCACTAAACGAGGGACCGCCGCCTCACTTGACTTACTGGTGATACTCAGCTTACTGCTTAACACTGCTTATGCAGATAGGAAGTGAACGAGTTAGAGAGCAAATCATCATGAATCTGCGCGCCAAAAAGAATAATTCTCCCCGCTGCTGGCCTGAAATCAACCAGCCATTTTTGATAAATGTTTCATGGGCAAATCTGTTCCCGTTATCATTCTGCATGCGAGATCGGGGATTAGACAGGTGTGGCAGCAGTAGCTAAGTGGGGCAGGGTTAAGCGAACCATCACAGTTATTCACTTATTTTTACATTAACTTGTGGTTGGTTTTTGATTTCCACAGAGGCAAAATGCTATTTCATGCTCGCTTCTCCTGCTCCCCAGAATTACAAACATTCAGGGGACATGAAAGATGTATTCTCACGGTGTATTATGTGCTTGAAACTGACAGTGTGAGATTGACATCAGTTCTGCCTGTCCTCACTGACTCACAGGAGGAAAATTGTAAAGTGCTTCTGTGGCAAATATTCTGCCCTTAGGATATGTACGGAGAGTTAGCCCTAGCTGTGCTGTTATTATAATAAGGCAATATGTTCCTCTGTGTGTGTGTGTGTGTGTATGTGTGTGTGTGTGTGTTTGTGTGTGTGTGGGTTGCTTTAAAAGGATAACACTTTATATGAATCAGCTGCTCAGTTTGTTCTAATTGGGATACATTTCTGTGTTTAAGTCCCCTCTGCAAGGCCAAGAGATTAAAATCAGTGCCAGACCAGAGATGCAAAGCTGTGGAGAATGAGGCAGAGAGTGGCATTCATCAATGTTTGATGGGCTTCTATCTGTCTTAGTGGCAGTTTGGTGATCTCACGCGGCACAGAGCAATCGAGAAGAGGCAAATGTGCACAGTCGAAGCCCAACACAGAGGCTCATTATCACATCCCGTTCCATCTAAATCAATATTCCATATGTAGTAAACATTTAAAAGAATAAAAAGACCTGCAAAGAATAAATCAATCCATTTTCATAAATGTCTTTGTTGCCGTGGAAGCAGCTGTCTGCTCCTCTGTGAGTGAAAGCCCTTTTTTTGCTGTCTGTCATTCAATTAAATATAATGGGGCGAAATGTGCCTGCTTGCAGTGCTCAGGGTTATTTTTGAGACATCAATTTCCACCCTCTGGCCCTTCGAAGAATGACTTCACGTACAAGACTTGCTGACATTTTGACACTTGTTGCAGAAATGACTTGTCGCTTTTAAAGTCCAGTTTTAATCTGAAGCTCTTGATTGAAACAAATAGAATTTTAAAGCCTGGAAAATAATGAAATTCGACCTCTTCAAATGCAGAAGTTCTTTGAGTCATAATATGATGATGAAAACCAATATCCTTAACATTGCTGAAATGCACAATCATATATGAAGATATACGGTGGCCCTCCCACGGCTTGTATCAAGATTATGCTCAGATCCAGCTGACGGGGACAGCTGCTCACACGTGGTGTGACAGTGTGTCTTATGTCAAACACATAATAAAACTCAGGATCTGTGATAGCTAATGCATCTTTGTGAACAGATGCTTCGCAGTCAAGTTGATGCAGTTGCCATCATTTTGGCAGTGAAAGTACCAAACCGATGTGTGATAGAGAGAGATACTTGAAAATCATATTATCTTCTTTTTGGGGCAATAGTGGACATAATAAGCATGCCAAAAGTTAAAATAAGTAATAGAAGCCCAAGGTAATTGAATCTGAGTTCTTGATGCTTTGTATACAAGGAGTTTGTACACACTGATTTCCCATTATAAGAACACTTAACCAGACTGGGAAGTGAAGCTTTCTTCTGCTGCGTGCTAGGTTTTTTTTATTAGATTTATTCAGGCAGTTGTGAACCATTCGCTTAGTCTGTTCAGAACTGCCATGAAAGCATAGTTAAATTCTGGCGGGAATTTTGGAGTTTTTAATAAATAAAATCCTGTAGTGGGAGCTGTGTATTGAAAGTCCCCAAACTTGGAATTTTTTCACAAATCCCAACCTGTGGAGTTCCCGGTGTTTGACCGGTATGTTTTAACTGTGTTTTTGCCGTCCTGGACACTGTGCAGGTCACATGACTGAAAAGTATGCATAGACGTATACACCTGAGACAGGATCACCAATTGCATTTTAGTACAAAGACCGAGCAAGACCTGAGGGCGTCTGCTGAATAGAAGATACAGCGTAACTCTGGGTACCTTAACATGCCTATTTCGCACTCATGAATTATTTATGGTTTTTGAGCTCCACTTCCGAAAAGAAAAGACAAGATGAAAGAGAGAAGCGGGCAGGGGGGTAGATAGATGCCATATAGATAGATGAAAGATGCTGACAGTTTTTTTTTTTGGAGAAGGAACTTTCAGACCCCCCTCAACTATTTATTTTATTTTATTTTATGAAACCCTGACCCGATCACCAAAGGGACTATAAAGAATTATAGACTTAAAAAAGGTTCTCATGGAGACTGCTGAAAGTACATCCAAGGCAAGCCTTCTGGCTGCCTTCCCTCTGACTGCAGTTATTAGCTATTTAACAGACATTAGACTGGCCCTCGTTAGCTAATGACCTGCCACACACGGCTCTGCTGCTGATTCAGCACAGATGTCCAGCCAAAGCCAAGCTAAAGTGCTGTGCCACACATAACACAGCTCTGTGCATGAACAAACTTCCAGCGCTGAAATAATACCGAGCTAACAAAATTACATGGATTGTCTGTCTTTGTGCGTGCAAAACTGAAAAGTTCACAGTCTGTTTTTTGCTTATCTAATAACAATCACCTCTCATGTGCATGACCTTTTCTGAGAAGCGGGATCAATACGGCTTGCCATGATGCTGCAAGCAAACCACTGTTTACTTTACCTTAGCGTATCTTTCAGTCATTTAAAAAGGTCAACGGACTCTGTTATTCTGATGGGGCGAGAACCCTGCCCTTTCCTTTTTGGATTGATCTGAAGGGTTCCCACAAAATGGACTATACTCGCTCCTGCTATCCATCTTCTCTCTGTCGTTCTGTATGTAAGGCCATGTAGCCGTGTGCGTGTTTCTGCGCATGGACAGTAGAGTTTGTACAAAGTCTGTGTGCGCAGGATTTTGGTACAGTTCATGTACTGAAACACTCTTCAAAGAGATAGGTCAAAACAGTGTTTTATCATCAAGCAGGTTTGGCTCCCCTTTGAAGGTCTAACGAATTTTTCTTCCAGTCGGGGCCCTCTTTGAGTTTGTGTGCAAAACATTACAGAGGCAGTTGTTGTGGGGGAAGTGGCAACAGCGGCAGCTATTGAAGTTTGGGAAGAATGAAGGCTGAGGATTAGGGTGTTCAAACATTGCTGTCCTGTGTGAGCCTTGATATGACTGCACCTGGGAACAGGCTGTTCTGTGCTGTTTCTCCTGAGTCCAGGAGCTGTAGCCTACTGTGAGTCCACAAAGTCTCATTAGAATAGGAGAAATGAAGCTAAACTGCAAAATGTACAAGAAACCGTTATTACAAAATAGTTTCATGAATTAATTAAAAAGAAAAAAATATATATATCCGCAGCTTGAGAAACTTTGTAACTTCTGTTTTTCTGTACTGTTTAAATAATGTATGTGTGCCATAAAATGTGGTCTGAGCACTTTCACTTCAATGAACACGGTGAGTTATTACTGTCTGTGCAAACGAGACAAAGTAACTATCCTCTGAGGTAAAAACTTTTCCAAACTTTACTCGGAGTCAGGTGTGCCAATTAACCCTCTCAAGGCAGGCGTTGCAGATTTGCAACAGTTAAAAGCTAACAACCTGATTACCCCACATACATATTTTATGAGTTTTTTTTTTACTCACAAGTACCACTGCAGGTATTCTTTTGTGCATTAGCAACAAAAACTTAATTTGAGCCTGAGAGGGTTAAAGAGATGAAACTGTGAGGTGGGTGTAAACCATGCCTTGTTCACAGGACACTTCCACAGGTGTCATGTCTTCCTGTCTTTGTATATGCAGGGGTCTGAGCATTGCTAATTTTGTCCTCCGAGTGGATGTGGGGCTCTGTCCAAGTGCACCATGCTAGAAAATAGGAAACATGACTCGGTCTCAGATGTGAAGCATTATAGAGAAGCTGAAAGCTAGAAAAACTCAAAATCATTTCTAAAGGCCTGGGTTTTGTCCATAATATGGCAAATTGTTTACAAATGTAGTAACATTAGGGGTATTGTTACTCTCTCTAGGAGGTGGCACCCTGCAGAGTTCACTCTAGGAGAACAGCATCCAGTCTTTGAAGAGACAAACAGAAAAACCCAAAGTCATGTCAAATGCACAAAACCTGCAGAAATCTCTCTACTTAGCAAAACATTTGTGTTGTGTGCATGTGTTCACTGTGAGAATTGTCCTAAGAGAAGATACCATGATGGAAACCATTGGTCTCAGAACAACATACAAACAAACATTGGTCCATCGCATTTTTGAAACAATATTCTGTGAAAAAATGTTTGGAAGAGACTGTTTACATTACCTATGCAATTAGTCTTGGTGACCCAAGTCACATTATAATGTCCATTAACTCCACCAAGCATGTGTGAAATTGTCACTGCTCTTCTTACCAGCAAACGGGAAGAAGAGCTTTAAACCTTGACCTTAAATTGAGATTTAATGTCATGACTTAAAGAGCTGTTCAATCAAGACATCCCAGCAATATTGATGAACTAATACAGTTTTGTAGGAAAAAACTGTCCACAATTTCTCCTAATCATCATTCAAGTCTCACAAAGAGCTACAGGAAACATCTGGAGGTTGTTGCGTATATAGATGGAAATCAGACTGCATACTATGATTAATCGAGGCAGACGGGAAAATTCCTTAGGGTTTTAAAACTTTTTCTTTCAACTATATGTATAGAATGTTTACTGAAATCATCAGTTATCCTTACTTTGTACCACTCTGCTCCACTTTCAGATTTTTTGCAAAATGCAGCACTGTTGTGACATCGTATTAGGATTGGAAAAAGTGATTATTTTTTTTTAGGGGGAAAAAATAACATTATAAGAAATTATGCTCATTTTGTGAAATTGCCAGAGTCCAGCCTGCTCTTTGTAATATCAAGAAGCTGAGAAGATATTATAAAAAATAAAGCTGTTAAATGTGCTTTTCACATCATTTCAGCATCTTAATATAGATGTTTAATAGAGCAAATTTTATGACTGATAATATAAGCATAAACGCCTGCTTCTATTCAATTACTCGTTCTCTATATATCATTGGACATTATCAGGCATTGCTTAGCAACCATTGTTCATCACACATCTGTAAAGGATACAAAATTTATGCAGAATCTTGGTTATGTTTCACTAAGAAACATTCAGTGATTCGATGTTTACACCTAACATTGTCTTAACATTGTCTTGTCGAGGACAGCTTTCCTAAGAGAGTTCAGGCTGTGTTGAAGAATAATAGTGGTCATATCAAATATAGCGTTTAAAGCTCTTTAAAGTTGTACATAGTCTGCTTTTGCCTGATATGCTGTATTTCCCTGTACGTTTGCACATTTCCCACTTAGCAAAATATAAAGAAATGAAGTGTGGCTCAAGACTTTTGAACAGTGCTACAATGAAGTAAAAATATCATTCAATCACACATGAAGAACTTACTTTGTTGTTGGTGTGGTTAAAATATAAACAAACTCACTTTTGTCCTCCATTGATAAGCTTCAGCGATGTTCCTTGGGAAATGAAAAAGCCATGTTCACTATATTCTAAAATCGCCCACAAAAAGTGCACTCATAGTTACAGCAAAGAGATGTTGCCCTCTGAGATTGCAAAATTCAATATTTTCATTAGGGATCAGATATTCATAAATTATGATCAGTGAGAATCCCATCTGAGAAGGGAAATGATAAAGTAACAAAAGCAGAATTGACTGACTGCTGTGACTAATCTTAAGGAAAGCTTTCATCTAGTATTTTAAACTTGCAGTACATTTCAGGTGAATAAATTCAGGAAAGAGAAAAATACAACTTATATACAGTACCATCTGCTTTGGAGACAAAAGATGATCTGGTAGTTTGTCCATTTTCCACCCCAAAGTGTTTCTCTATTGACATCGTTTGCCAAGTTTTCTATAAGATATGTAATGATATAGTATATATAGTTAGATTACATATCTATCTATCTATCTATCTATCTATCTATCTATCTATCTATCTATCTATCTATCTATCTATCTATTTATTAACAAAGGCAGAAATATATACATACATATGCTATGATCATTATGGAAAGTTAAGGCTTGGTTTTACTAACTGGACATGGAGTTTTCTCTCTTGAAATGCTCTGCTAGGCCTTTACAGTGGGCACCTTCAGTTGCTGGCTGTGGATCGCTCTCCATTCAAATATGTATTTAATATCTGTAAAGCATGCCATCGAAGATTATCCCATTTCTTCACCTTGAGAAGTTCTCCAGTTGCTTTTGCAGTGTGCTTTTGATTCATTACCTGTTTGCACTGTGAGGTTCCCATCATTCTGGCACAAGTTAATTTTACAAACTCTTTTATATGCTTTCTGGCAAAGTCTAATCTGGTCTCGTTGTCCTTGAGTGTAGCATGTACTTTGCACCTTGTTGTAAACCCTCTATATTTTTATTTATGAAGCCATCTCTTGATTGTTAAATTTAAAAATGATATGCACCTCCTTGACTTAAATGTTATGAAGCAGTTTTTCTTAAACACAGAAATAATTCTGCGATCATCCACTTTAGTTTACTTTTGTGGTCTTTTTGGCCTTTTGGTGTTGCTGTGCTGAAAAATGTAATTAATTTTTTTTTTAATGTACTCGATTATTGTTTTGGTGTTTTGTTCTTAGAGATTTTGCAATCTCTTTGATAGGTTCGACTTTGGACCTCATATCGAGAGGTCCACGAAATGCTGCCAATGCATGTTCAACACTTCAAACTGACTTAAGAGCTTTTATCTGCTTAATTTGTCGTGGAGCAATCCACCTGCCACGAAACTGCTTGTCAATCAATTGTCCAATTTGATCCACTGATAACAGGGACTATGTAGCAATATGACTATAATTCCTAAACAGCTCATGCAGTTGCTTGTTAAACCCCTTGAATTACAGTTACAAGTTAAAATTCACAGACATACAAAAGTAAGATTACAACCATTACACCACTGTCCAAATACTCATGAACCTGCAGTCAACTGTATAATATTCTACTTTAAGCACAAATACACAAACTAACCGAACAGGCAGTTCTCCCATGAGTCAGTGAGTCTACATGCTTAGCCTCTGAGGATAACTGATGAAGTGCTGTTGTATTTGTGGATTTAACTGTTTTATATGGCTCTCAGTAATGTTCCCTGTATCAAAATGCCGTTACAGTCGGTTCCCTGCAGAGAAAGGCCACTTCGTATTTCTGTCAAGGTTAAAAAACACTTTTCTTTTCCTCCTTCTTCTCCTTCCTTTCTTACCAGCTGGAAATAACAAGGAGAATATTCCATCACTTGTCTCATTTTCTTGGTATGCTCCGCAATCTTCACAGACAGGAAAATGCCAATAGGAGAATATTGAAGCAGATAACGCACTATGACAGTGTTGCTTCAGTGAGGTGTCAGTGACATTACATAGGATTGCTCCTGAAAGTGGAAAATCCAATCAGGCTGTGACTCTCCACAGAGCTAAAGGCCCACAGACTACAGAATGATTCTTTCAAATTCTTTGATCAGTCCGAGTTATCGCCCAACTCCTCTGGGACTGAAGACAAACTGAGGAGATCCGAACCTAAAAGAGGGAGACAAGAAGTCGTCTTTATACTCGGATAATGGGGTGCACACATAATGTAGTGCTGTCCAGAATCATTGCAGTTATATATGTTGTATTAAACTGTCAGAATTAATGAATGGATTTTATTTCACCCACACGGCCATTAGTACACAATGCAATAACGTCTATGTGCTCAGCCTAAAGGAATAATAATCTTAAAATAATGTGTGCAGCATGTGAATCTTAATCTCTTTGCGAAAAGCATGGAAAATCATCAGAAGGAAGTAAAATATTGATAAAGAATAATATGACTATTTTATCATAAGCAGTAAAGAAATCATGAAAATTGCTCCATCTTTTCAAAGTCAGTGAAATTAAAGTGAATATTCCCTTCTTTCATTTCATCACATTTCATCACAGCCTGACAATATAAAGTAAACCGGGCACCAGTGACTAACGAGCCCGTGGACATGGCTGATACCGGAGAATCAAAAATGCATTAGATATGACAGAAATATTTTACGCAACTCTGGGGATGACCTGGAACAATATTATCATCATCATTTTGTTCCAGCCTGAAAACTGCCCCTGGCTAGAGAGACATACAGTCCAGCCTTCAACCTCTTAACATCCCTGGCATATTTATGTCTTCAGTTTTTTCTAAAGACTACAGACATAGCTGGGTCTCATTCACCAAGGCATGTCACATGATGCGCACTTTTGCGCATAAAGCATATTTATACATTTATTCATTTCACAGATGCTGATGCTGTGACCCATAAGTCAAATGGAGGGGAACGCTTCTGTGATGACATCTGGGCACGATGCTTAGCCATATGGTATTATGTTTCTTTGGGTTCCTTATACAAAAACAGCACATTTAAATGCTACACGTAGTTGGTGTCTCTGGGACTATTTAATAAAATGCATTAATAAAGGACTGGTAATCTCACTCATTCCCAACTGCACACACCCAGATGTTTTTCATTGCTAAACGGACTCAAATGACATCGCTTAAATCATTCTCAGATTTTGCCTGGTGGTTCCCTCCGGAGCCACAATAAATTTGATATGTTTATTTATTTATTTTCACGTTTGCACTGTGAAGCGCAAACTCAGCAGATTACTTATGGTGGGAGGGTAATTAATTTTTATTTGATAGGAGCAGACGCAGTATGAATTGATAACTGCACATCAAATGCAGTTCTGAAGGAAATAAATGACGTAGCATTAATTCAAATTCTTTGTGTTTTTCCACCTTAAAGGCCCTTTAAGATAAAACAGTTCAGGTTCACATTTCTCAGCCATGACAGTTGGACAACCTGCATAAACTTTAGTTCGATTACATACTTTTATAACCTTTCTAACTGATGGTCATCCATTTTTGCAAAGCAGATATGTCATTAGCTGAAATTATGACACATCTTTTTTTTTTTATATATATATCTAATGTCAGTTAAAACCCCCACTTTAGACCTAAATATTTGACCTCAGAAAGTTGGTTAATTGACTCACTGTTGATCAAATGATGTGGAACACATTTAGAAGGAAAATATAGATACGTGTTTTTAACCGACAACCACTGTCATTGCTAATCAAAGTTGGTTTAACATCTGGTGAATACTGAATAATAAAAACTCCATTTGTTTCTTCAGAAATATTTTCTCCAACAATATCTTTATTGCGTTTCAAAATTACATACAGAAATTGGAGTACTTCCACAGCAAAGGAAACATCCAGGGCAGCTGAATCATTGTATGACAGTCAATCGCCCTCCCTTGCAAATCAGACACTTATAAGATGTTAGAGAGCAACATTTAAGTGGAAGTACAAACTATATGACCTGTAAATAATAACTTAGTCAAACAAAAGAAAAGGAAAACACAAACCCCCCCCCCCCCCAAAAAAAAAACCCCAAAAAACATAATAATAATAATAATAATAAGCTTCTCTATTTCCAAGGGTTGCTCAACATCAACTCGGTTACACTATTGTGCATGGTTCAAAGTTACAAACTCAAATGTACAATTCACACAGCATTAAAGATCAAGTATAAAAGAGATTAATTTAGGAAACTGCAGAGGACCACCAACATTTACACCCCATCTGCCCCATCCACCATACTGCCAAGATCCATATTTCCCATATATTGCATAAAGGGACCCCAGATGTTTTGAAAAAGTGGTAGTTTCCCCTTGATAATGTAAGTAATTTTTTCCATAGGTAAAGTTGTGGACAATTCCTTAATCCAGTTAATGTATTTTGGTTTACTGGTCTTCCTCCATGAGAGTGCTATGACTCTTTTTGCCAGCAGTAGACATAAGTCCAGGGCGGTAATTACCTTTCTAGACATAAGATGTCCATCAGGATATAACCCTAAAATAAAAAGTTTAGGGTCAAGAGCTAGTTGTGTACCCAATATAATATCCAGAGCTTGTTTAATCTCTTTCCAAAACCGTTGTATTTTATTGCATTCCCAGACACAGTGGAAAAACGTCCCTTTTTCCTCTCCGCACCTGAAACACAAGTCTGGGATATCACCATTATACTTATTAAGCTTTTCTGGAGTCACATACGTCCTCATTAGCCAATTATATTGCAATACTTTGAGACGAGTATTGGTAGTTTGTGTTTGTGCTTCAGTACATGCCTCCTCCCAGTCTTCGGAGGATAAGTCCTCCTGTAAATCTTCCCTCCAGGCATTAAGTTTTCCTAAAGAAGATTCAGGGGAACCCTCTACTAACATATTATATAATTTGGAGATTATTCCCTTTCCAAAGCAATCTCTTTTCATTTCTGTTTCCAAAGTGGAAAACGGAGGGATTGATAAACACTGATTTTGAGATGATCTAATAAAGTTTCTCACTTGTAGATATTTAAATCGATGTTTGCATGGGATATCATACTTGGAAATCAACTCCTCAAATGACATCAAAATCTCACCCTCTGATCCCACGAGATCCCCTATTGTCTTTAAGCCTTTGTCAGCCCACTTCCTAAAACCAGGGTCTGCTCTGCCTGGAGGGAAAAATTGATTACCCCATATTGGGCTAAAGCGTGCGAAAGAGGTGGGTTCACCCAGGTATTTTTTAACCCGATACCAGATCATAATCATATTTCTGACTATAGGATTTTTTGTCTTTTTTTTCAACATTTTGACTTTTGCTGAGTATAGGTACTGGGGAAGGGGAAGAGGTACTGAACTGTTTTCCATATTTGTCCAAGGCGGGGGGGATTTATCTGTAAAATA
The DNA here is from genome assembly GCF_051167445.1 of Perissodus microlepis. Lineage (NCBI taxonomy): Eukaryota > Metazoa > Chordata > Actinopteri > Cichliformes > Cichlidae > Perissodus > Perissodus microlepis. Next base: position 26,830,876 of record NC_140466.1, on the reverse strand, counting down.
ATACATCATAGTCCTCAATTGGGCTGCCCAATAGTACCAAAGTGGATTGGGACATTTGAGGCCTCCTCTGTCATACGGTAAGTACAAGAGTGATAAACGGAGCCTTGGTCGTCTATCATTCCACAAAAAACGTACAAAAATTGTCTTCAGGTGTGAAAATAAGTTAGCAGGGGGTGACAATGGGATGTTCTGGAACAGGTACAAAAGTTTGGGCATTATGTTTAATTTAAGAACATTAATTCTCGCTATAAGTGACAAGGGCAAGGGCTTCCATCTATCTAGGGATGAGGTGATTGAGTCTACCATAGGGGTGTAGTTAGCTCCAACAATGTCTCTCAAACATGGCACTATCTTAATCCCCAGATAGGTAAAACAGTCTACCATTTTGAGTTGGAAAGAATTTCCAGAACCCTCTCTCTCTTCTGAGTTAAGTATCATTAATGAAGATTTTTCTTTGTTCACTTTATATCCTGATATCCGTCCAAATATGTGTAGTAGATCCAACAAGGCTGGGATAGACTCCTTCAGCTTTTCCAAGAAAAGAACAACATCATCTGCAAATAAAGCAATTCTGTATTCCTGTTGGTTTACTGATAGACCAGTTATGCTCTTATGGGACCGCACCGCAATGGCAAACGGTTCGATTGCTAAAATAAACAATAAAGGGGACAAAGGGCACCCTTGCCTACAGCCCCGTTTAATTTCAAACGGTTTAGATATAATTCCATTTGTCAGTATTTCAGCATATGGCTCATTATATAAAAGTCTAATCCACCGACAGAAATTATCCCCACAGCCAAATCTTTTTAATATTTCGAATAAATAGGGCCACTCAACTCTATCAAAGGCCTTTTCGGCATCTAATGATAGTAGAGCAGTGTCCGGTTTTCCCTCCTGACTATGAAGAATATCCAACACTCTTCTCACATTATGAAATCCCTGTCTACCCGCAATAAACCCATTCTGATCACAGGTAATTAGATCAGGTAAAAATCTCTCCAGTCTTCGAGCCAAAATTTTGCAAAGTATCTTTAGATCCACATTAAGAAGACTTATTGGTCTTAGGTTACCACATTTATTGCACGGTTTACCAGGTTTGGGCAATAAAGTTATCAGGGCTCCTCTTAATGAGACCGGAAGGATTCCCTTTTCAAATGAATCCGAAAACATGTCAAAAAGAGGGGACAGCAGTTTAGTTTTAAATGCCCTATAAATTTCTGTCGGCAGCCCATCTGGGCCTGGGGCTTTACCTGTTTTCAAATGGTCTATTGCTATAGATATCTCCTCCTTTGTTATAGGTGTATCAAGATCTGCGCTCATTAGTCCTGAAATGCTGGGCAACTGAAGGGTATCTAAGAAGAGATCTTGCTTCAGAAATATTTTAATGTAAAGTTAAACTGTCAAGAGCAACATTCAGTATGGAAAAGAAGAATATTATAGCGTTAACTTAAACTGTAATAACGACTTGTGCTGGATATACCTCAATCTAACCCTATGATAGCTGGGTAGGTTCCCCGTCCTTTTGCGACCCTGAATTAGATAAGCTTCCTTGGATAAGTTTTTACTTTCAATAAAACCTTCCATATAGAACAAGGAAGTACATTTTTTTTGTAAATCAAGACCATCAATACAACCTGGGGTTTGATTTAACAGGTTTTTTAAAGGACTGTAACCATATACCACTAAAACTCTCAGTAGGTTAGTATTTATGCACAATAAAAGTTAAAATGTCCAGAAACCATTAATGGGTTTGGCTTCTAGCCACATATTTGTCTACTAGCCCCCATTGTGAGAAATAATAGCACCCTAAAAGGTGAGGTCATCAGCTGTTCTATCAGCAATAAACCGTAGTAGCCCACTCACCCTAAATAAGTAGCACTAAATCTTGCTGTACTCCACACCAGTAATGTGCCTTTTACGCAAACTGCTGTGGATGCTGAGAACCGATTCTTTTCTTATCAGTGTTTATTAAGATTACATCAGCTAAAGTATATATATATATAAAAGTCATATAATTAGAAACGCCACTTCAGCCATCTCAGTGGTAAGAATCTGAAATTACAACTTAGAGTTTCCACTGATATGAGAAAAATAAATTATTTGCTTGCCACAATATAATTATATTGTCACCAGCAGCTGATATATTTCCCATACACTGGTCACATCTGTGAACAAAAGGCACACGGTTCATTTTAATTTTTTTTTCTTCCTGTGGCTCATTTATTCTTAAAATGGTGCTTCCACCATAAATCCTTGTCAGGCTTTTATTTTCTATTGATCCCTTAAGTTGCTAAGTAGCATTTTGGTGCTGGGACCATTCTAAGAGTAGAACGAGACAAATGAACTACATTGATTTTCCGAATAACAGGTATTTATGGAGGGTATAGAGCAAAACCTGCAATACTGAATGGCTGCCTTGGTGGTCTCAAACTGACCATCTTTCTTCACTTTGATAGAATGCAGATGTTCTAGATGTACACAGTGTGCTGTATGATTTGTATAACTGTACATATGATTAATGTCTCCTTCTGCACCAAGCTTCCAGCCTTACTTGTCCACCTTGTAGTTTGGCTGGGTTTGGCTTTATAGGAGCTTGTTTACTGAAAATAACTGCCTGTTGCTGCTGAAAAATGGATTTGATGATAACATTGTGACCCAACCATGCAGTAAAAGCAAAACAATGAGCTTGAAAAAGGCAAAACCTCCAAAAACCTGCACAGCTGAGTGTGATTTGTTTTTCCATCACTAACCCCTAATAATGAAATCCAGAGTTGATATAAAATATATTGGTTCATTGAACTTCAGATAATGACAGAAAAAAATGAAATGAGAACGTGTGCAGTTTGTTCAAGTGAGTTCCCTGGAGGCCACTGGACTTTAGTCTGCCAATCTATTTGCTATTGCAGCAGCTATGTTTAATGAACAAAAATGCTTTGTACTTTTCCTGTCATTGCTTTCAGTTCATTAAGCTTCTACTGCAAACAAATGTAAATGCTGTTCAGCTGAGCCTACAGACCACCCAATCTGGCCCCTGGTGGATTTATGACAACTTCCTCCCCCCAAAACTTCTGAGCAGTTGTACCCTGAGGTGACAGGCCTCATGCCGCCACCCGCAGAATCAGCAACTGGCTCAAAGGTCAGCAGGCCGGGTCTGTCTGCGCCTCAGCCACCAGACACTCACTCTTTTCTCAGCCTGGCTGCACCACATGGACACTCTGGGGAAATCTGATACCCCCACAGCTGCAGCTACCAAATTCAACAAGTACATTCATGGCAATGACAAACAAACGTAATTAATTATCAATTCATTCTAATGTGTACTCGGTGCTCTGATCCCTTGATCAGCTCTTTAAAGCTATCCTATAGAGAATACAGCAGTATCAGCTCAGTGGGCTTGTTAGTTATCATTAATAGCAAAACCATTAGCAAGAATACTGAAGGAATATGTGCAGCTATAAAGATGAATTAAAGAAAATCATACTGTTTCAGAATTCAAAACACCACATTTTTCCTGCTTGATCCCTAATGCTATTAGTAATATTATTATATCATGTTATATTGTGCATTGCAGCCCCGCATCTAAGCACCATCTGTCTGTGCTCTGAAACAGGAGCTAAAACGGAGTATTTTAGCGCCATATGGGCCTGCCTGAGAAGTTATATCTATTATAATTGGTAAAAATGAAATGAAAAACTATAATATTCTTGTGAAAAGCTGTTAGAAAAATTAGAAAAACTATCAACAGTGCACTGGGTTTTGGCAATGCGGGACAGTGAGTGGAAAATTAGCTAAAAGGCTAAAGTATCTAGTTTACCATAGCCTTGGCCTGTTTGTGTCACTTTTCAAGATTGTTTTGATGTCTTACAAAAGTAACAAAAAGTTAAATTAATAAGAACTCCTTTATTAGAAATTCAGCAGTATTAATATATGTATATATATATATATATATATATATATATATATATATATATATATATATATATATATATATATAATAGCCCAGAGAGTAGTCAAGAAGCAACATTAGTTAACGTTAGCTACAGTAGCTGTGCGTAGTGCTAATACTTAACATATAAAGATTTGTTGTTGTGGCCACATCTCAGTCAAGAAAATATCAACTTTTTACAGTTCCTTAGATGCCTCAGTTGACTTATTTTTATTTGTTGCTCTTCCAGTTAATAAGAGAACATTTCACATAGCTGAGACATTTTAGAGTCAATGCTAGTAAAAGAGGCTCTAGCAAGGAAAGTAAAAGCCGACTCTGAGGCAGCTGGCTGCATCTGGATTTAGTTGTGGCAGCTGCTCAGTCGTTCTTTGACGTGGGCATTATGCCAGTGTGTTACATAGTGACCTAGATATGAAACGGAAAGAAAAGCATGGGCTACAAACAAGGAGTTTTCACACAGTTCACCAGCAGTGACCTACCTTTGGTGTGGATGTTGGCCTTACAGACACAAAAAGACTACGCAGTAGATGGAAGAAAAAGGTAAAAAACCCAAATGCATGATAGAAAATTTTTAACTATGGGAGATTAATAAGGATCTATGGAAAAAAAATCCATTCGGTGTGCTGTAAAGCTTGATTAAATTTGATTCCACACATCATGTGGTGATGTGGGATTTGATTTACTTTAGTTTGATTGACAGGTTTGAGTCAAAATCAAGATGCTAAATTCTAATTTGTGTTCTTTGCTGTCAGAAATTTAAAAAAACAAAACCAAAAAAAACCTTAACACTTGTTTTTTGCAAAGCAGCATGTAAACATTTATGTAGCATAAGGTTTCAATTTTATCCTTCTTTGTCACCAAAATGTAAACTCACAGTGAAACTCGGTTTGTGAGATGAAAGGATAGAATTAGTTTTATCAACCCTAAAAACTAACCTAAACATACTCACAGTTTCTTACAAAATGTGTCAAGCCTCATATCCATTGTTTAGACAGTGTTAGTAATACATCTTGAAAGTGATGCTGACATCATGCTTAAAAGAAACATTAAAAGATTAAGGTTAAGAGTGTGAAAACGTCAGACTTTCCACATCTAGATAATGGTGTTTGCTTTCTGAGTAAGGCTACATTCTGCTTACATGTATCAGTCTACAAGCCTGGAGGGAGTGTGAAACCGTAAGACAGCTGTTCAGTGTATGTTCTGCATTTGTGCATGTGTTTGCATGTGAGCATGTGTGTGCATGCATGCATGCTTAGTCAGACTGGTTGGGACTATGACACACACATGCTGGTAGCTATATTAGAGAAAATTAAGCATTGGCCATTGGTGTCTCCTGCATAAAAACCAGATTACACCATTGTATGAGAAGGGCAGTGTTACGCCCCACTGCACTTGATTACTGCTGTAATTGTGCCGGTCATGGTTACCTACATGTGTATGCGTGTACTATAATCTTACATCCCACAGATATATCAGCTGGACATTCATATCTTTTACGGGAATACACATCAGGACTTTCCTTTAGGCCATTATTTTACAACTTGACTTGATAGACCTGATCTTAAACCGCCATGCAGAGACATTAAATTAGCCTTGGTGGTTTATGACTTAAGGGACATAATATGTATTGAGTGAACGGGGTTGATGGTGGTGCCAGGGGATGATGGGAAAAATGAGAGGGGTGGGTCAGTAATTCTAAATCTGAGCAGCAGTTTTGATTTTCAAGTGCACCCCACAGCCAGGATATTGATAGCAACTTAATTCTTAATCTCCCCAAGGAGTTGCTCTCTGGCTAAAGGCCATTATGGGATTGTGCAGTAGTAGTTTGTCATTGTGTTTTCAAAGAAAAACTGTATTAATTTCGATCATAATTTTGCAAGTTTCAAATAATGAGGTCAGTATATACAAGTTTAAAAAGGCTCAGAATGCCCTAAAATAAATAAATCAATGATCACAATATTACTAGGCTAATGCTAAAATAAATATTTCATTGATAAGAAGAGCAATACTGAGGTGTTAAAAACGGCCAGTCAACTGTAGGTAACATATCTCTGAAATTTGTCTTGTATTAATGCATTTCATTAGCAACAGACATTGAATGTGTAAATGTATTTAAGTGTAACAAGCTAATGAGGCTATATTTGCTTAACTCACATTCAAGCACCCCAGTTTTGCCTATAGGATCCTTCATTCGGGTTGAAAATGTACTGGAGTTGCTGTGTTTTAGTGGGTTTTGTTTTTTTTTTAATAGGTTTTCAATCTACTTTTAGAACATCATCAAGAACAAGCAGAGCAGCTAATGCCTACAACCACCAGATCCTGTTTACAGAAGCCAGATTAGAGACATTCAATCAGAATAAAAAGTGGACTTTTGGTGGGCAAGGCAGACCTATGAGACCCCAGCAAAAAAGCTTGCAGATGGAGATTGGAGTCAGTGGCTCCATAAGACCTGGATGGGATAAACAAATGATTTTATGAACTGTGAATCATACACGGCTACTGTAGTAGTGTCCAAGAATGAGCATAATGGGTCCCCTTTAAGCCAATAAGACCATGAGCACAGAATGTGAAACACTGCATATCTCTGTCAAGGCTACACAATGTTCTGAATACATTACTGTGGTAAGACAGTCTTTTTAAATCCAAAAAAAGACTTGGATGTGCATTTGAAATTCAGATTTGCATACAAAATATTGTTTCATGAGACACCTGTGCAATGACCAAAACTGCCATTTAAACAGGACACTCTCTTTTTAACCCAACCAGGTCAGTCAGTTTGCTTTGTGGGCACAGATGTAAGAAACGTGTTCTTTTACTTAAAAGACAAAGTTTTAAAAACAGACCAAAAAGTGTACATGTAAGTAGTTTTTTAGCAAATCAGATGAAGCTTGTTGAAGACTATTTTCATTCATAGATGCTTACTTACCAGTCAGCACCAGTTCTTTATGGTGTTTGTAGGTTGTTTGTGGAAGAAAACTGATCTTCAGCTTAATTTAGGAATATACCACCCAGTGAAACAGTGTGTGAGGACTCTGTTGCACAGGGGACTAAAACCTTCAGACTTAGTAAAATCTATCTGGATTTTATTGGAATATGATCTTGCCATTAAATATCCAGAGTTTGTTTACTAAAGTGTTTTTCTCTTTTAAATCAAAAGGACTCTATTTCATCTTGGCTTTTTAAACTCAAAAGGAGGCAAGGTGAAATTTATTTTCAGTGCTTTCAACTCACAAGTTATAAATATCATATGATCAAAAACATGCAACTTACAAAAAAAAAAAAATGTAATGAATTATGATTGTGGCTGAGCCGCGGGGACCACAGAATCACAGCCGAAGGGCACAACATCAAAGGACAGTCCTAATGCATGTTGACTTTGACAGTCTGTTTATATTATTCATCCGCAGAACTAGCCAGCTGCCTTGCAACATTTGGAATTATTAGCTGTTGTTATTAGTATAACAATATGTCACATATTTCTTGCTGCACATCTTGGAAACATTTAATTTATTAAAACGAAAAAAAACAAAACAAAAAACAGTTATTCAGACGGACTTTTTTTTTTCCATGAGTAGTAAATTTATTCAAACAACTACTTTTGCGAACAGTTTTCAAGACTATCCAATTTCCTTTTGTAAAAGAGCCAATTAGGATGAGAAGATTTATGTATTGTTGCTTTTCAGCAACACACACAGTAGACTCTTTATGCACACACACACACACACACACACACACACACACACACACACACACACACACACACTTTTAAGGCTTTTGCTGTTAAAACCAATCCCATTCTGGAAAGATTCTGCATATTACAACATCAAGCTAAGATCAAATACAGTTGTTTACCTTTTAATGTAGTAGTGAACTACACACATTGCCCACACACTTATACATATACACACACGCACACACTCTCACACAAAAGAATCCCCGAGTAGTCCTGGCAGAGAGCAGCTGGCGTGGCTTGTTGGCATGTGTATGCTACGAAGGAGGTTGAAAAACAATCAGAGGGCATTGCTGGTGACCTCTTTGAATCTCTACTTCCACTGAACCATTAAGCTCACTGCATCTATCTTGCACTAGTAAATGTGAAGAAATAGATAACAACACTGCGGTGTATAGTCATCGGTTGTTGTTTTTTTGCTTTTTGCCATTGCAAATATTATTTTAAAAAATAAGAAAAAAAGCCCAGAAAATCCAAAATGCTTCAGCGGGCAGTATTATACAAAAGTGCGCCAGCATATCTGTTAAAAATAATGAGATCAGAAAAATGTGCGTGGCCGTTTTCTCCGAGCTTTTATTACGCTGTTCTATTATAACAAAACCCTCTTCCATTTGTGTCGTTTGTGTTGAAACTGCAAAAGCTTTGCTCTGTGTGTTGAGACGCACATCCTCAGAGACTCTTCTTCTTCATCCTGCCTGTAAGCTTAGTTAGCTGCATAATCACTTGTTTGCCTCTGAAGGGGGAAAAAAAGAGGTTTGTTAAGATACAGTGGTTCTCGAGAGGGCTAAACACATCCAGTACACACTGCATCCCTGCTGCAAAAAGCCACAGTGATATTTGAGATTGGATTACTGCATCAATTTATTCATTCACCTGTACAGGCACCTCTCACGAATCTGTCCATCATCTGTCTGCCAGTCCATTTATATTGGTCCATCCTTCCATTCACTAACTCATTCATCAGTTCACCTTCCATCCACCCATTCATCTATTTGTACAACTGTCCCTTCATTCCTCTGTCTATTCATCCATGCCTCCATTACTTGCCCATCAATCCGTCCTTCTATTCATCTGTCTATCCAGCCAGCCAGCCACTCATATATATCCACCTGTATCTATCCTTCTGTCTGTCAACTCCAACATAACTATTTCTGGTCTCCATCTGTTTAGCTGTGTGTTCTTTGTTTGTTCATCCATCCATCAATCCGCGTTCCCTCTTATACCTAGTTAGGGTTACTGTGGGTAGGGACCATTCCTTGTGTACTGGGTAAAAGGCAGCTTCATATTTTATCACTGGGCTAGAAAGGAGGATTATTTTTAGCGTAGCTTCCACACTCTGGCAATCTAATCTTAAAAATATACCAAGGGTAAATGGATCAGACTTACCGTCAGCGCAAAAAACGCCTCACTTCAGACTTAAAGTGAGACTTTCAGGGGGAACATTTAGCTCTGAAGGTTTCCTGCCGCTTGGCTCTGATAGAAATATGTTGTGTGGAAGTTTCTACTGGCAGGTGTCTCTGGCCTTTATCACCAACACTATATTACTTACAGGAGCCAGAGTCATACAGCCGCTATGTGGAAATGTCCCTTATGCATCTCAGTCAGTTTAACAGAGACATTGACATTCCCCTGTATGATTCACTTAAGGTGGATTTTGGTCAGTATGGTGTAATTAAGTGTAAAACCTGTGGGCTCCTCTCTGATGTATAACTACTGTCACATGCTTTTCAATGATACTTACTATACATACAGTATATTTATATTGCATTTGCAACTGCTCTACAGCAATGTCAACAACCCCATTGCCTTCTATCTCAAGTGAATTGAACAAATGAATATTCTTATATGCCTCCAGCGAAACGTCAAGCTGAAATAAGCATTTTTAGTACCAAAGGAGATGAAGAGGAGTTTTATTTACTACTCCAAGTTCATGGAAAAATAATAAAGATGCCTTCACGGAGCTTTGAATCTTAACTAAAAATAAAATCTATTTGTGCTCCTCACTGTCTTCTTAACCCTTCTCTTTTGATAATTTGCTCCGTTTTTCTTTTTTGTTTCTCTATCCCTTTAACGCTTGGTTTCATGTTTAGTATTTTAATGCACTTTGGGTTTAAATTTGCCTGTAATTCATAAATATGCTTGTCTCTCCTTGCCATGCCACGACTGGCTGTATTTGAATGATTATGAATATGCTGAGAAAGGGATATTATTATGCATTATTCTCTCCACGTTCATTCCTTTGTAGGCTCGTGGAGGCGGCTGGTGCAGATCCCGACATGCAGAGGGTGAGAACATGTAAACAATGCTGATGCGCGTGATGAATGCGAGGAGTTCTCTCCTTTTTGAGCTTAGATCTTTTTAGATCTCACCAAAGGTTTCCTTGTTCACGTCAAAGTAAATGAATGACAAACTATACTTTGAAGATTTTTTTCCCTTAATTTTGAGAATTACAGACAACACATTAATGCTTAATCACGGGTTTGATCGCACCCATGCTCATTACATTGCATGATAAAAGCTTATATTATATAGTAGTTAATTTATTCCTGGCGTTGTGCTGAACGAACTGATAATTACACCTAATTTACACCTGCGCCACTGCATTTCTAAGCTGCTCCTGAATACTGAACGTCTGAATTCAGGTCTGGCTACACTGAGGCGCTGCAACAGAACCTGTATGGCTCTACTAAAATATGATCTATATGGTCACACACAGCCACCAGCGCTGTATATCCCGGTGTGCTGAACGAGGAGCAAATCTATTTCTTTGCTGTTTCTTGCTTGTAGGCACCGATTTCCAGTTAACAACATCTCAACAGAATCCCAGAGCTGCATGCTACTCCACCTGCCAAGGGACTGTCAGCTGTACATGATAGTGTAGCTGTGGATAGGCTGGGAAATACACAAACACATGCTTTTCAAGCCGTATTGTGATTTCTTTTTAGCAAACAATACCACTGCAAGCAGAGAAAGCTATGATATGTTTCTATCACATGCAAATGTTTCATTTTCTTCCAAAATGACAAAACAAACTAACAAAAAACCCCACTATAAAATAATAATTTTGCATTCCATTGATCACATCTATGTCACAAAAGAGAGCCCGCATGGTGTGCACTGACTTAATTTACTGTTGGAAATTGACTGCCAGCTCTACACTGTAGCCTGAAATTGCTGTGCTTGTGCTCGAAACAAAGCCTTGCTTCTCCTCTAGAATAATGAAGTCTCCATCTGCTAAGGAGTGTGCGCATGCTCGGGTGTGTGTTACGTGGCCTGCCCAGTTGCTGACTTATGTACGGGGAGGTAGGGGAGGGGGAATTGGACGGGTGGGGGCTGGGGGTTAGTGTAAACACATCTCCATGGTCAGAAAGGTGTCAATCCTTCTCTTTTCTTACCTCACCTTCACAGTTCATTTAGTCTTCCACAGAAATCAAATAACAGTACAAGTCACCCGTAAGAAAGGCTTTAGAGTTTCTTCTTTTCTCTGATAAGAATCGGGCCTCACCTTTTGGGCAGGGACAATTTGAAGAGGTGAGGCTATTACTTACTGAGGCAATAGCCTTTAAAAAAAAAGGCTATTGCACAGGAGTACAATGGATTTCTTTTTGTGTAGATGTTTGATGTCTTACTCAAAGAGATTCCACACTTCCCAGTATCAGTAGCTTAATTAATGCTCTGACATCACAAGTATGGATTATTCATTTGCATGTTAACTATGCATGACTATGGTGTTACCCAGTAACATAATAGGAAGCGCATTTATGATCAGTGACATCACACTGCTACACTATGCTTCGCTTGATTAATGACTTTGGGTGTTTTGTTTGTACAGCAGTGACCACAGCTGCTTTCACACTACGGGAAGGGTTAAAGGTTTACTCAGCACCTAAAAAAGCAAGGAAAGGCCAATTTCCACTACTGTACCACAGTACAGCACTGATAGTATAGCAGGAGCAGCAGTAGTTGGTTTTATCAACATAAGGATATTATCGGTCTCTTTATTTGTATTACCACCAGTGTTGGCAGACAGGAATATAAATTCATATGGTAACAAGGCTTATTAAAATTAATATATATGCAAGTTTTTAAACATGTATTTTCATTATTTTAAGTTCTGGAGTAAAGTACTAACAGTGCTGGATTAGTTTCCTGGAGCACAGTTGGCAAGCACATTGATTTGTTTTTGTGGTTTGGAGTGTAATTATTAATTCAGTTTTTGGCCTGATCTATAACCACCTTATAATCCCAGGTCATAAGGATTAATTGAAAGATTATATTGCAGACAAATATTTAGGATACTAAACAATAGCAATGTTTTTCTTGTTAATCCTTCTTTTGTTCTTACAGAGTTTTCACAATATGTTCAACATTAAAACTTTTGTAAGCCGTTGGTTGAAAAGCAAGACACGCATTCATCATTCACAGGAGGTAGTTAATTAAAAATTACAAGTTAAAGGCTCTCTGTGCCATTTTCTTGTAAAGAAGTTATAGTTATTTTCAGTTTTATTCACTGTGTTAATCCTTGAGCTTAGCATTTTTTAAAATGTATGTCTATCTATCTATCTATCCATCCATCCATCCATCCATCTAGTATAAAACCCCACTCATCTTGCGGTCAGTTTATCCTTCAAGTTCTGGTCCTCTATCTGGTCTATAAGTCTTTGCTGTTCCTAGGACTTCGCTCTTCTGGACAGACATCTCAGATGTCGTTCCTGGGATCTGCTGGGATCACAGCGACCCCTGTTCCCTTTACCTTCCACATCTTCTGTAGATCCTCTCTCAGCCTTTGGTATTTGTTAAGCTTCTTATGTTCCTTCTGTTGTTGCTATCACTTGGTATAGCTGCATGTAATACAATGGCCTTCTTCCTCTGCTTGTCCAACCACAGTTTTTCCGTATATATTTAGAAGTCCCAAAGAATCTTAGCTTGGTCATACTGCAATATTTAGCCCTGATGTTCCTGTTTACTATGCCAGCCACTTGACTATGGTGTTCCTTGTATGCCCTATTTGCTAGCATCATGCACTCTGCTGGATTGCCTCAGAGGCATCTTTGCACAGCCTCCACCTTGGGTCTTTCCTGGTGTGGTAGACCACAGTCTCTACTGATATTGTCTATTGATGTTCATGTGCTGCCATGATTAGTGCTGTTTTTCAGTCCAGCTTTGTCCAGCCATTGGTAGGATTTTTTTCTCCTTCCATCTGCCGGTGGTATGTGCCGTGCACAGTTCCTCTTTTTGCGCCTTGGTTTTTCTTGGATTTTTGCTGCCTGAGGCATTCAGTAAGCACACGATCAGTTGTGGCCATCTTCCTGATGTACTCACAGATCTTTGTTGTTTCTTCCTGGACAGTGGTTCTAACACTCACAAATCCTTGGCCTCCCTTCTTCTGTATAGCATACAGTCTCAGGCTGCTGCTTTGGGGTGAAACCCATGGTAAGCTTTCTTGTCCTGAAGTGCTTCTGCCTCAGTCAGGGGCTTCTATCTCCTCCTTTGGCAAGCTTATTATCCCAGCAGGGTATTTGATGACCGGCAGGGCTTGGGTGTTGATTGCCCAGATGTTGTTTTTCCCATTCCATAGACTCACAGAGCAACTAGTTGTTTGTTTGTTAGTCTAGATGTTGGGTGTCAAAGAATACATAGGTTCTTTGACACATAAAGAGGTTCCACATTCTCTTTAAGTGACCACTTTCGCTGGGGTTACATGTATAGTAGCATTCCAACAGTTCCCTGTTCTCATCTTGGCCACATAGGCCTTATCCTCGTTCCACTATACTATCACACACATTTTCTGCTGGGCATTTCTCATTTCGAGGGACAATTATTGGCTTTATAATGCATGACTGGATGGTGATGCATTATAAGGCCAATAATTAGCACGCATATGTGAATTAGAGTGTTATCTGTAAAATCGGTCAAGCAAAAAACCAAGTGTTGCAGGAGCTTTAACCTCTTCAGACTTCATTTTCTTCTCCCGTGATATGAACCTGTGCTCTGTTTCTACATTCCTATGAACATCAAAGCTGTTTTTAAAGCGTTATTAGTATTTTAAAACCACAGACTAGCAGTCTGCTTTGTCTTGGCTGTCTTCATTGGTGCCTTACTGCATTTGTTAATGTGTTCGACCATCTGTTGATCAATAGTGTGCCACTATTTGCAGACTATTGAAGCCAGGACCTACTCTTGGAAAAAACAGAGGTAAACGACAGGTACCTTTTAAGCACACTTTGTCATTGGACATGTAATCCATTTCATAAGGTCCATATTGACAGCTCACAGCAACACACTGTTAAACATTTCCAATATGTGAAAAAAAAAAATTCCAACCCCCATTAGAGAGACGAAACCAAAAAGCATAAATCATTTTAAATAGTGTTTAAATGAACCATAGAAATAAAATGACCACTGCCTCAGTTACAATTGATGATTACAATTATACTCATATCTAAACTGCTCTCTTGATCACAGCTGCGATCGCAGTGTAAATTCTGGCTGTGTAATGTTCATAGGCAACATTTCCTTTAAACAAAAAGCAGCTTCACATTTATGAGGTGCATTGGAGTTTTCAGGCAGTGATTGGAATGGATGGCACACAACTTTCACACCAGGTTAATGTTAGGGAAAGATTTGTGTTTTGATTAAATTTGAATAAGCATGCTGTGTGTGAGGACTTTTAAATCAGACCATGATCTCTGACAAACACTGTGAGCTTAAACCTAATGTTGAAATGGTAGCAATGCTGCAATAATAACTGTAGGGCAGAAAAAGATATTTTGTAAAATGTAATTAATGAATATATCGCTGATGCATTCAGCATGTAATGCACTTCCAGCTTGCCAAATACATAAATTAAGAACATCAAAAAGCAACCCCAAAGTGATCAGGCATACTGACAAAGAAAGCATCCTTGGAACAATAACTAGTATACTACTGTCAATGAATATTGGATTGTTTATGTGTATGTACACTCACTGGAAATGCTATTAGGCACAACTTGCTAGTACTGGGTTAGACCTTTGAGTTTTCTGAAATACTCAGACCAGCCATTGTTATGCTAACAACCACGCCTTTCTTCTCCATTCTGATGCGCAGTTTGAACTTCAACAGATCGTCTTGACCATGTCTATATGCCTAAATGAATTGGTTTGCTGCCATGTGATTGGCTGATTAGATATTTGTGTTAACAAGCAGCTGAACAGTCATACCTAATAAAGTGGTGAGTAAGTATATAGCTGACATTGCTGTAGCTTATGATTAATTCCCCAGCATCCCATTGCAAATTGAATGTTTCTTTTTTTAATGTGCAAACCTTTAGTGAATGAATTCAAAATAAAAGCTTAAAAAGCTGGGACGTGTGAATGGCGTGTGAAGTGCACACCTTGTATCTGTTGGCCCAGTTTAATATGAAAAACATTTAGAGTCACTGTGTTAATAAAGGCTTTATCGGGAACATCAGACCTGAAGTGCTTCCATTAATCCCTAGAAGTATGATATGTTTAGTTTTATTCAGTGGCTGTAATAACATTCACTTATTGTATTACACGACTTAAAAGGCACTTCATCTCTAAAACAGGTCCGTGTTTGGTACAAGTAATCTTTGTTTTAGCACTATTTGAAATGGCTGTATTATATGTGTCTTAAAGGCCCACTTTACTGATAAAAGAGGCACAGGCCGCCAAGGAAAGTGTTTATCACTATAATTCCCACTTACACCTATGAATTAGACTCCTGTGTGGACATTTCCGAGTCAGTCCCTCCATCTCTATCCATTCTGAGAGCTGCACACAGCCCACTCTGTCTGTCATACTGAGCACACAGATTTATCTCTGACAAATAAATCTGGAACCGTAATGATGGACTCTGACTTAGTCATGACATGTAGCTTGCCTTCCCCACTCGTCCGCCACCAATTGGCCTATCTGTCAATCAATTGACCCCATGATTTTCATGTGCCTCGGATTATGTATCGTTTATCATTTCGGCTCATCCAACCCCTGCAGCTGTCTATCATTTACCATAATCATCTCTCTCCCCCCTAGGAAGTTTCACTGCCTGCTTCTCCATTCCCACTCCCTCTTGGATCATTTTTTCCTGTCACAGGGAAACTATAAAGTCTGTCCCCCCTCCCTGCCCCCCCATTCCTCCTCCACTTTCTCCTGTTCTTTTCTTCTTTTTCTCTCCCTTGCTCCCTGCCCTGGGTTTAAACCTAATGAGTTCTTCACATTTCCTCTCTGCCTCCATAAACATTTAGGAATGTTTGAACTCCTCACTGGTGTATAAAATGGCCAAGTGGCTCGACAGGAAGCTGTTGAGTCCACTGTATAGCACCATATCTGAGGACAAATTAGAACAGCAAAACATTTGTCAAAATGCCATTTTTCACTATGTGTTGTGTTCTCTATTTTTCTTTCTTTTTTTGAAAATAAATATCAACTGAGAAGTTTTTGATGTTTCAAACTTACATAGCAAATTTTCTATTGTGGTCAAATCAAACTTCACAAATTCAAAGGTTGATTATCCTAACCTCTATCTGTACTGCTTTATCATTCAAACATCTACTCCTATACCTTTGACTCTTTTCGAATTCAGCTATTCAGTGTAGATTTACATTTCTTCTTGGGGTCATCGTCCCATTGCATGAGTCAATGTCATACAACAGACCAAACAAAACTTTGGGGAAAATAAACCTTGTCATTACACTGATTGCACTATAATCTCTGCTACTGCGTATTTGTTCCAGACAACCTCTGACACTCTTGACATATCATTTGTGGTAATGGGCACCAAATATATTGGAATTAAAAACAATGGTACTTCAACCAGTTTTTGGCTTGTATACCTGGTATACCCACTGCAAAATTCCTCTAATCACTACTATTCATGTTTATATTGTTGTAGTCCATGGATGTAATCTGGTAGAATCATGGATACTCACAGAGCAGCAACATCTGTCCTGAATGTTCACAAGTAGATGTAATGTTTGGTTTGTGTGAGTGGACAGCTGGATGAAGAAGTTAAAATGATAAGTACATTGTACCACATTTTAATATTTTAAAAACATGAAACATGCAACATATAGAGCAAATTAGAATTTATATTAGTATAAGTACTCTTGGGGGATATCCTGGACTACACATTAAAAGTTAAGTTATAGGTGGCAAACCAAATTTACCCTAATAGCAGTCCACAGTAGTTTTCAGTCAGATCACTATGAACCATTATATCTTATAGGAAAAGTTGAAGGTTGGGCCTATAACATCAAAACAGGCCACTGCTGTGATTATGAAACCATGGATGTCATATTATTGGCAGCACAAACAGTTGCTGACACAGGCATTGGCAAAGGTCAGCTCTAATGACCAAAAGAGGAAGGGCTAATTAAAAATAATGAGTTGTGTGGGTTGAAGCCATTGTAGCCTTGTAAACTACTGATAGCACGCAGCAGGCCCAAAGTTCAACATCATCTTAAAAGAAGCTCAAATGAATCCTTTTCTGTTAACAATGGGATAGTGTTACAACTGACGAACCCTCAAAAAATGATTACCACCTCTGAGGATCCCCTCAGCTTTAGGGAAGACTTTTTTTGCATTTTTAAAAAAAAGCATTTCTCTTGATTTTTTAAGATCAAGAACTTTACTGTTTTTAATTCACACTCGCTGCCTGCATCATTGGTATTTTGAACAGCTGGAAGTGGTTTTCAGCAGATGGGCAGAGACGCGGCTCCCTGTAAAAGCTAATGTTGCTCTGCGTGTCGCAGGATGTATAAATAAGCGAGTGTTTGCGCGCAAAATGTGCAATGTGGAACATAAATGTCATTTGATGCAGAACTTTGCCGTGACCTGTACTGATCTTACTGGGTTTGATGTCGCTGAATCACACACAGATCATCCTGGTAAGAAAACAGAAATGTTTATCCGGGAAGAGATGCAGCACGCTTGAGGTTTTTTCCCTTTTTTACTGTGTTTGAACTTTTGAAATTTGAACTTTTAAGTATTTCATCTCTTTCTGTCTCTCTTCTCTTCATGGTCTGTCATAAGTAATAAATATGTGACCTAATGGGCTGCCTGGTATACCCACCGCAAAGATTCTCTGGCACGAGCCCAGTCTGAGAGAAAATATACTCGCTGCCAGCCACCGACTACTCAAATCAAGTGGAGACAGAGCAAGCTGTTATTAGGGATGAGGGGGCGCAGAGAGCCTCTTATATGTGATCTTGGTATCTCATAGCTGATGGAAAAAAAGTGAGTGTGTGGGTGTGAGGACATGCAAACGGTTTGGGTAGGGGCATACAGGCAGATGAACAGACAGATTCAACTGATTTGTGAAGCATTCCTGGGCACCAAAGCAAAGACCTAGTCAGGCATGAGGGCTATGGTAATATGAGAAATATTCACTTTAATGTATATAAAAAAAAATAAAAATCTATTTTTAGAAGCTCATCTGTGACATGCAGTTAAAATACTGTATAAAAATCCTACAGATCTTTTGAACATTAATAATAGATAACACTCAGATTTCAGAACAAACCAGACTTTAATTAGGGAGTAAAATTTTGTTCTTTTTTTCATTCATTCCCCCCCTCAGTTTTCCTCAATAATGTACAAGACTAGCTGGGCTGAATATTGGGCCGTTAATTCATTTAAATTCAAGGAGCGGCGAGTACAGAAGTAGATGAAGAATGGCTCTTCAGTAAAGTGGGATCTTCATTACAGCTGATTCATTTAAGCCTCATTAAAGATGGATAGATGGTCTGTGAAGAGAACAATCAATTGTGATTCCTTCATTCATACATATGTCTCCTGGACTCACATTCATGTGAAAAAAGAGGGACTCTGTGCAGTCCTGTGAAAAGCTAAGTACGTCCCATGATTCAGTGACTTGTGGAACCACCTTTAGGGGCAATAACTTGAAGTAATTGTTTTCTTTGTGACTTTAACAGTCTCTCACATTGTTGTGGAGGAATTTTGTTCCTCTCTTCTTTACAACATTGCTTCAGTTCATTGAGGTTTCTAGGCATTCATTTATGCACAGCTCTCTTAAAGTTCCTTCACATCATTTCAGTCAGTTAGGCTTGGACTTTGACTGGGCTGTTGCAGCACCTTGATTTTCTTCTTTTTCAATCATTCTGCTGTAGGTCTGCTGCTGTGCTTGGAGTCATTGTCCAGTTGCAAGGCCCTGTATCAGCTAAACTTTAGCTATTGGACAGATAAACTGACATTTGATTGTAAAATGCTTCTATATGCAGAAGATTTCCTATTTGACTTAATGACTACAAGGTAGCCAGGTCCTGTGGCTGTAAATGTATCATCTTCAATGCCCTGTACCAACACAGAGCAGAGCAGCTATCTGAACGCTACCCCAACAGAGGTCGATTATCTTGTTAATAATTTCACCTCCTCACTACGTACGACTCTGGATACTGTAGCTCCAGTGAAAACTAAGGTCTCTAATCAGAAGTACCTGACTCCGTGGTATAATTCTCAAACACGTACCCTAAAGCAGATGACTCGTAATCTGGAGAGGAAATGGCGTGTCACAAATTTAGAGGATCATCATTTAGCCTGGAGAAATAGTTTGCTGCTTTATAAGAAAGCCCTCCGCAAAGCCAGAACATCTTACTATTCATCACTGATTGAAGAAAATAAGAACAACCCCAGGTTTCTCTTCAGCACTGTAGCCAGGCTGACAAAGAGTCAGAGCTCTGTTGACCCAACCATCCCTTTAACGTTAACTACTAATGACTTCATGAACTTCTTCACAAATAAAATTTTTATCATTAGAGAAAAAATTACCGGTAATCATCCCACAGATGTAATATTATCTACAGCTACTCTTAGTACCATTGATGTTAAGTTAGACTCTTTTTCTCCAATTGATCTTTCTGAGTTAACTTCAATAATTACTTCCTCCAAACCATCAACGTGTCTTTTAGACCCCATTCCTACAAAACTGCTCAAAGAAGTCCTGCCATTGATTAATTCTTCGATCTTAAATATGATCAACCTATCTCTAATAATCAGCTATGTACCACAGGCCTTCAAGCTGGCTGTAGTTAAACCTTTACTCAAAAAGCCATCTCTAGACCCAGCAGTCTTAGCTAATTATAGGCCAATCTCCAACCTTCCTTTCATATCAAAAATCCTTGAAAGAGTAGTTGTCAAACAGCTAACAGATCATCTGCAGAGGAATGGTTTATTTGAAGAGTTTCAGTCAGGCTTCAGAGCTCATCACAGCACAGAAACAGCTTTAGTGAAGGTTACAAATGATCTTCTTATGGCCTCTGACAGTGGACTCATCTCTGTGCTTGTCCTGCTAGACCTCAGTGCAGCGTTCGATACTGTCGACCATAATATCCTATTAGAGCGATTAGAACATGGTGTAGGTATTACAGGTACTGCACTGCAGTGGTTTGTATCATATCTATCTAATAGACTCCAATTTGTGCATGTAAATGGAGAGTCCTCTTCACACACTGAGGTTAATTATGGAGTTCCACAGGGTTCAGTGCTAGGACCAATTCTGTTTACATTATACATGCTTCCCTTAGGCAGCATCATTAGAAGACATAGCATACATTTTCACTGCTATGCAGATGACACCCAGCTCTATCTGTCCATGAAGCCAGATAACACACACCAATTAGTTAAACTGCAGGAATGTCTTAAAGACATAAAGACCTGGATGGCCGCTAACTTTCTGCTTCTTAATTCAGATAAAACTGAGGTTATTGTACTCGGCCCTGAAAATCTTAGAAATATGGTATCTAACCAGATTCATACTCTGGATGGCATTACCTTGGCCTCCAGTAACGCTGTGAGGAACCTTGGAGTCATTTTTGACCAGGACATGTCCTTCAACGCACATATTAAACAAATATGTAAGACTGCTTTCTTCCATTTGCGCAACATCTCTAAAATTAGAAATATCCTGTCTCAGAGTGACGCTGAAAAACTAGTTCATGCATATATTACTTCCAGGCTGGACTACTGTAATTCATTATTATCAGGATGTCCTAAAAACTCACTGAAAAGCCTTCAGCTAATCCAAAATGCTGCAGCAAGAGTCCTGACAGGGACTAGAAAG
This sequence comes from Perissodus microlepis, assembly GCF_051167445.1. Classification (NCBI taxonomy): domain Eukaryota; kingdom Metazoa; phylum Chordata; class Actinopteri; order Cichliformes; family Cichlidae; genus Perissodus; species Perissodus microlepis. The sequence goes on along the minus strand of NC_140466.1, from coordinate 26,810,120 downwards.
AGAGAGCATATTTCTCCTGTTTTGGCTTCCCTTCATTGGCTTCCTGTTAAGTCCTGTTAATTGAATTCAAAATCCTGCTCCTCACATACAAGGTCTTAAATAATCAGGCCCCATCTTATCTTAATGACCTTGTAGTACCATATCACCCTATTAGAGCACTTCGCTCTCGCTCTGCAGGCCTACTTGTTGTTCCTAGAGTATTTAAAAGTAGAATGGGAGGCAGAGCCTTCAGTTTTCAGGCCCCTCTTCTGTGGAACCAGCTTCCAGTTTGGATTCGGGAGACAGACACTATCTCTACTTTTAAGATTAGGCTTCAAACTTTCCTTTTTGCTAAAGCATATAGTTAGGGCTGGACCAGGTGACCCTGAATCCTCCCTTAGTTATGCTGCAATAGACGTAGGCTGCCGGGGGATTCCCAAGATGCATTGAGTTTTTCCTTTCCAGTCACCTTTCTCACTCACTATGTATTAATAGACCTCTCTGCATTGAATCATATCTGTTATTAACCTCTGTCTCTCTTCCACAGCATGTCTTTTATCCTGTCTTCCTTCTCTCACCCCAACCGGTCGCAGCAGATGGCCGCCCCTCCCTGAGCCTGGTTCTGCCGGAGGTTTCTTCCTGTTAAAAGGGAGTTTTTCCTTCCCACTGTCGCCAAAGTGCTTGCTCATAGGGGGTCATATGATTGTTGGGTTTTTCTCTGTATCTATGAAGCGCCTTGAGGCGACTTTTGTTGTGATTTGGCGCTATATAAATAAAATTGAATTGAATTGAATTAAAACAAGCCCAAATCATCACCTCTCCACCACTGTGGTTAACAGTTGGTTTGAGGTGTTTGTGCTGATATGCTGCGTTTTGTTTTGACCAAATTTAGTGCAGTGCATTACGGCCAACATCTCCAGTTTGATCTTGAATGTCTAAAAGAAGTCTTGTGGTTTACTTTTACGTTGCAACTTTGCAAATCTATGCTGTGTTGCTGCGTGTCTCCTGGCAACTTCTCCAAACCAGCCATACTCGTTCAGCCTTTTTAAAACTATATTGCATACATGCTAGGCCTAGATTATACTCTATTGCAGACATAGACACAGACAGCTGGAGACCTGGCGGCTAAGTAGACATTCCTGTTAGACTAAGATAAATTCAAAATTTACATCACTCCCACCTGAGGATACCAGAATGGACTCTAGCGAACTCACGAACACGGAAAGTATTATCTGGACTAAACTGAGGCACGTAGAGTTTGTTCCTCTTGCAGTTTTATGCTTTCTTTGAGCTTTGCATGGCCTGACCTTGGGATGAATTTGCTGGGGCGTCCACTCTTGGGAAGATTGTAGAGTTGTGTTAACTAACACACACCTGAATGCTCCAGACCAGCAAACTGGGCAAACTTCTGTTTTTAGAAGAGGTGAAGGCTTTAAGAAAAGTAGAAGAGATGGTCAGTCTTGCTGATGATCAAATAGTGCGTTCTTTAATAGCAAGGAGAATGATGAACATGCTTCTTCTATGTAATAACACATATGGATACAAGCTGAAATGTCTTCAAAGTTTCTCTGTTAGACTAACGTTGCTGCACAAGCCACATCGGATTACAAGCATCGCCTTATAAAAAGGGGAACAAGATTTTTGTTGCACAGCATATTAAACCACTGAAAGGGTAATGTCTTCAATTACTGGGGCGATCGTGGCTCAAAAGTTGGGAGTTCGCCTTGTAATCGCAAGGTCGCTGGTTTGAGCCCCGGCTTGGACAGTCTCTGTCGTTGTGTCCTTGGGCACCACTGGTGGTGGTCAGAGGGCCCGCCTCGCCTCTGTCAGTGTGCCCCAGGGTGGCTGTGGCTACAATGTAGCTTGCCATCACCAGTGTGTGAATGCGTGGATGACTGGATGTGTAAAGCGCTTTGGGGTCCTTAGGGACTAGTAAAGCGCTATACAAATACAGGCCATTTACTGTAAGCCCCATGCTCATCAGTAGATCTATATTATGATCATTACCTGCAAAATGCTCTGCAGTCTGAATCAGAAACTGCAACGCAGTCCATAGTAACTCCAACAGAGTGAAACCAAGATGCATATGGACCGCAGATCGATAAAATCAATTCCAATTTCATCACAGAGCTCACAGCCAAAACTGCAAGGTCAGTTTCAAGAATGTCTATGTAAATAACATAGACTGTAAAATAAAGTTTCATGGATAAGAACTGAAACTTTAAAAGTCACCAGCTGGGATTATTTGCAGTGTCTGTGTTTTCGTGGTCAAAGTACCCTTGACTGCAGTGAGATAAGGCATTATCGGGTTCTCGTCTTCGTGTGTACCTTCGTTCTTTGCTCTGCTTTCTCATTTATTTCCTTCAGTCTGGTGCTTTTTACCTCCCTCTTCCTACTCTATTTTTCACTCCAGCGCATAAAAAAGCTGGCTACATAGTTAGAAACTCATTGCGCTGACTGCCTCACAGATAGCTGCTTGTTTCCTGCCTGCCTTTTTTCTTTGAAGTTTTAGTGTTGGTTAAGTGTTGGTTAAGTGTTGGTTAAACGTAACCTTCGCAGGCAATCACTTTTGTTGTCCACAGCTGGAACACATGTAGCAGCATCAGTATGGACTTTATTTGGGTGGAATAAAATATGTCCACATACATTTGATTGGGATTTAAAGCCCACACCTACACAGACGCATACACATACACATGCTGATGTCAATAATGTAAGGCATCTTTAAAGGTTTAAGTCAATCATATGTTATGTTGGCACATCTTCTTGGTGAACAATGATCCCAAGCATACCACATTATCTGTCAAACATGGTGGAGGCAATGTTATAGCATGTATGACTATCAGAGGAATAAGGTCACCATAGTTTATTGATGATATGATGTCTGATAGAAGCAGCAGGATGAATTCTCCCTCCTCAAATTCAGTGCTGCAAAACTGATCTGATGGTGCTTCACAGTACAAATGAATACTGACCCAAAGCATACTGCAAAAGCAACCCAAGAGTTTCTCAAGGAAAAGAAATGGGATAATCTTCAATAACTAAACCAGTCACCTGATCTCAACTCAACACAGCATGATTTTTTGTTATTAAATTTAACACTGAATTCACAAAGACTGCAAACAAGCAGCAGCTAAAGGTGACTGGGTTTAATTAAACTAACTTAGCTGGCTACCACACAAACATTTTACATAATAAGTGATGTGTCTCGTTATACTGTATCATAAGCAAACAAACAAACCAACAAAAACAATACCTAAAAAACAACAATAAGAAAACAGAACCTAAAAAAACCCCCAAAAGGTAGGAATTTTTCACCACACACCCTCGTACCCACTCACAAATTCAGTATTGCGTTTAACATTGCTTGATATATTTGATCTTTATTAGATAGTTCATGCACGTAGACGCCTAAAAAAATAGAAAGCGCTACTGTATATACAAAATATACTCTTGATATTTTCTAATTCTCTTTGACTGAAGGCCAAAAGTTGTTAGAAGAGTTTTGGTGCAGAGATACAGTTCTGGTCAGAAATTTTCATACAGTCATGATGGAATGAACGTAATGGTAATTTAGGGATTTTAATGAATATGCTTAAAAGCTAGGTTCATGGCAGAAAACCAGCAAATTTCAAATGAACGAAAAATCCAGGCAGAATAATGCCAGACACTTGTTGATGACTACCAAAAGCATGAGATGCAACTTGCTAAGAGACATTTAATTCCACCCTGGAAATCATTAAAATCTCAAAAATTACCATTACATTTGTGCCCACGATGAGTGGATGAAAACCTTTGACCAGAACTGTAGATAGATAGCAATTTCTAACTAGTTTTTTTTTTTACACCATCTCTCACACTTAACAGTATTTTTTATTTATAAGTGGCTATAAAGGTTTGACGGTATTTGCTGAAAGCTGATTAAGTGGTGTAAGTGTTAAGAAATTACATATTGCGTCTTGTGTTCTTTTGAACAATGGTTTGCAGATAAAGTCTGCGTGGTTTAGACTTTTATTACAGCAGATTTGGCTGACATCCCCTTCCAGACAGCTTCTTTTTCTCTCGTCCACATTCACTTTTTTGTAGAGAGGCTTAGAACATTTACAGCAGAAAACAAATAAAAAATGAGTGAAGTTATTTAATGCATTTACTGAAGACTGTGTTAGATGCAGTCACATAAATGGTGCTAAGTGAAACAGTCCCAGATTTTTTCTTTTTTAAAGACAAGACTTCAGGTCTTGTTTTTTGCAATGCTACCTCAGTCTGAATGGTCAAGTCAATGTCACTCACGTGCCTTATCACAAGAATTGTGATGTTGGCAGCTGCAACTAAAAATAGCCCTTGGCATCCTGAAATTTTGGATTATACTCAATCTATGTCACAGCTCCTGTTCTGCATCCGTACACACCATATGAAGCCGCCATTTCTTCCCAAAAGACCATAAATGAATAGGCTGGCTCTCTTATACCTTACATTATTATCTCTGCACATAAGCAATGACTACCTGTTTGTTTACTTCTGTACACCATTTTACATGTAACATTTCCCCTTTGTTCTCATACTCATGCAGCTCAGTTCAGGACAGCAACCAGTCAACACTGATAATGGATGGATCTGAACGACAGAACTGGATTGATCTTGATTCTGAGTTGAGACCAGGAACTTCCAAGCACTGCAATGCAAACAGTTCAACAGAAAGTGCACTAAATCTTTCCTTTAAATATACAATGTATTTATTTTGTTGTCCTATAGATGCAATATCCCTCCATACACTTAACACTAAAGCCTGATTCTCTTAGAAAGTTGTTATTGTGCTTTAAAAGTGACCCTAGAGCCCATCTTTTTACACTGAGTAGGCTTTGATGGGTAAGTTCAACGCTATGCAAGCTTAGCCTAGTGATCATCAGCTTTCGCAGCAGGCTATTCCTCCAATAAAAATAGTGCAAAACCTCAAAGACAACATTAAAAGCAGTATGATAACAAGAACTTAATTAAATTCACAATTGTTTGGCTTGAAAGAATTTGAGGCACTATAAAAGGAAAAAAAAAGACATGACTGATAAAAAAATGTGTTATTGAAAATACAAAAAGTGAGTGACAGACGAATTGAAGCCAACCATTTAAAAAAGTTCAATCATTCACTGAAATACGTGCATAAATTAGATGAAGCTAACAAACACAAATCTGAATGTTTTGAAATGCACTTTATATCTTTTGGAAACAGGATTTCATACTTTCCATTGTGATTCAAATACATTTAAATTCAAATACAAAGGGGAGAGATAATATTATTCCACCAATATCTGTTATCACTGGAGAACAGCCCACATCTTTGAATATGGATACAATAACTAGAGAATAAGTGGCTTATTTTCTTTCAAACGACCCATTGGTTCCGGTGGATTTGTCATTATGTGTAGGCTGTACGTGTTTTAAAGAAGAGAGGAATTTAATTACTTATTCGACAATACACTGCACCTGTAACGGTATCGTCCATCCTAACTATTGACAATGACAAAGGCGTAGGATGATACAAAAATGTTTTCCGTGGATATTAACAGAAAAAATGGATTCGTGACAAACTTAAAACTAAACCTAACTAAACCTTTTTGGCGTTTTATCTCTGTGCAGCACCACAGTGGAGTAAATTAAGCAATCAAGAGGTGATTGAAGTGCAGACTTTTGGTTCTAAATCAGGGGCTTTAATAAAGGTATTGCATTACCTGTATAGAAATTACGCATATTTTGAAATATATTCCCCCATTTTCAGAGGGCTAAAAGTAATTAGAAAAAGGGGCATAACCGGAAATATAAGTTGAAAGATGAATTGCTTCTAACACTTGCATGAAAGTCCTGTGTATTCAATGACTGTCCGAAGTCTAGAACTCATGGACTTTAGAATATGCTGCCTTAAATTTCTTGAGATGCTCTGCTCGTTTTTTACTGCAGCCACTTTCAGTTTCTTCTTGTTTGTGTGTCTTTGTACACTCAATGTTTTCTTCAGTAACTAAAAAGCTGCTCTCGAGTTGAGGTCAGGCGATTGGCTTGGTTATTGAAGAATATTACATTTCTTTTCCTTGAGAAACTCTTGGGCTGTTTGTGCACTATATTGTTTTTTTTTTTTTTTAGAATATTAGGAACTATGTTATATCTTGTTTATTTTTACTGGATAACACTTTGGTTTTAAATGTGCTGTATAAATAACATTTACATGCATACTTTTGTGTCATTATCCATTTGCACTGTCCAATCGGTTATGCAGCATTTACCCAGTATACTTCAGAATTCTTCCTGCTACTTCTATCAGCAGACACATCATCAATAAGCACTATTGACCTGGTTCCACTGGCAGCTGTACATGCCTGCATCATAACGTTGCCTCCACCATGTTTGAAATATAATGTGGTATGCTTTGGATCATGAGTTGTTTCTCTGCTTCTGCATGCTTTTCTCCTCTCATTGTTCTGGTACAAGTTAATACAAGTTAATCTTGGTTTCATCTATTTCCAGAACTGCGCAGGCTGTTTCAGATATCTCCTGGCAAATTTTAATGTGGTCTTCTTGTTCTTGCTTGTAACCAGTGGTATGCACGTCTGTGAAGGTTCTCAGTCATCCAGGTCATCGTAGTCAAAGGAGCTTGCAAAGAAAAGCGTCTGGACTTCTTTAAGTTACTTGAAGACGTTTCACCTCTCATCCGAGAAGCTTCTTCAGTTCTAAGGTCAAATGGTGGAGAGTCCCAGATATAAACCTAGTGGGAGTATCCCCCCACAGAGGGACAAAAGGACCCCCTGATGACCCTCTAATCGCCTGAGCCAAGGTGTGAAACTGGGTGTGGGTCCCAATCAGCCAGAGTTTCGGGTCAGTTCATTGTGAAACCTGGCCCCACCTTATCATGCGAATTCCTGAGATCAGATGTCCCAGGATGTGAGTGGGCTTTAAGGCGTCTGGGAAGGGATCTCAAAACTGGATTATAGATGGCAGAGAGTTGGTGTCGTAAACCACCGCCTCTGTTCAAAGATGGTCGCTCACAGTGGACATAGATGGCTTCTTTCACTCCTCTTTCAAACCATCTGTCCTCTCTGTCCAAAATGTGAACATTGGCATCCTCGAAAGAGTGTCCTTTATCCTTAAGATGCAGATGGACTGCTGAGTCTTGTCCTGTGGAGGTGGCTCTTCTGTGTTGTGCCATGCGCTTGTGAAGTGGCTGTTTGGTCTCTCCAATGTAGAGGTCTGGGCATTCCTCGCTGCACTGTACAGCATACACCACATTGTTAAGTCTGTGTTTTGGCGTTTTGTCTTTCGGGTGAACCAGTTTTTGTCTGAGCGTGTTGCTGGGTCTGAAATGCACCGGGATGTCATGCTTGGAGAAAACCCTCCTGAGTTTTTCTGATACACCGGCTACATAGGGGATGACAATGTTGTTGCGTCTGTCCTTCTTATCCTCCCTCGCTGGTGTCTGATCTTCTTTTCTGTGCCTCTTTGCTGACTTTAAGAACGCCCATTTAGGATAACCGCACGTTTTGAGTGCTTCCTTTACATGTGTGTGTTCCTTCTTTTTTCCTTCAGGCTTAGAGGGAACATGTTCTGCCCGGTGGTGTAGGGTCCTAATTACTCCAAGTTTGTGTTCCAAAGGGTGATGGGAGTCAAACAGGAGGTACTGGTCCGTGTGTGTGGGCTTCCGGTAAACTTCGATGTTGAGGTTGCCATTCTCTTCAATGTGCACAGCGCAGTCCAGGAAAGGCAAACAGTTGTCCTTTGTGTCTTCCCTGGTGAACTTGATGTTTTTATCCACAGCGTTAATGTGCGCAGTGAAGGATTCCACTTCTTGTGTCTTCATTTTGACCCAGGTGTCGTCCACATATCTGTACCAGTGGCTGGGTACTCTTCCTTTGAAAGAGCCAAGAGCCTTCCTTTCCACTTCCTCCATGTAAAGGTTGGCTACAATAGGTGACACGGGGGAGCCCATGGCACAGCCATGTTTTTGTCTGTAGAAGCCTTCGTTGTATTTGAAATATGTAGTGGTGAGGCAGAGGTCTAACAGTGTGCAAATCTGATCGGGTGTGAAGTTGGTCCTGTCCTCCAAGGAGCTGTCTTCTTGTAGTCGTTTTCTGACGGTCTCCACTGCCTCCGTGGTGGGTATGCAAGTGAAGAAAGAGACTACATCAAAGGACACCATGGTTTCTGGATCCAGGGTAAGTTTCTGGACCTTGTCAGTGAAGTCGGTGGAGTTCTTGATGTGGTGTGGGGTGTTCCCCACGAGAGGAGCAAGGATGGTAGCAAGGTGTTTTGCAATGTTATAAGTGGCTGAGTTTATGCTACTGACTATGGGTCTGAGTGCGACAGCTTCCTTGTGGATTTTAGGAAGTCCGTAAATGCAGGGTATGGCATCCCCTGGGTAAAGGCGGTGATATGTAAGGCGGTCAATAATTATTGACCGCCTTACATATCACCGCCTTTACCAAGCCATATCAAGCCATCTATGTCCACTGTGAGCGACCATCTTTGAACAAAGGCGGTGGTTTACGACACCAACTCTCTGCCATCTATAATCCAGTTTTGAGATCCCTTCCCAGACGCCTTAACGCCCACTCACATCCTGGGCCATCTGATCTCAGGAATTTGCATGATAAGGTGGGGCCAGGTTTCACAATGAACTGACCCGAAACTCTGGCTGATTGGGACCCACACCCAGTTTCACACCTTGGCTCAGGCGATTAGAGGATCATCAGGGGGTCCTTTTGTCCCTCTGTGGGGGGATACTCCCACTAGGTTTATATCTGGGACTCTCCACCATTTGACCTTAGAACTGAAGAAGCTTCTCGGATGAGAGGTGAAACGTCTTCAAGTAACTTAAAGAAGTCCAGACGCTTTTCTTTGCAAGCTCCTTTGACCAGTGGTATGCACCTTGTTCTATTTATAAAGATGCGTGTTAGTCATAGACTTTGACAGTAATATGGCTAGCTTATCAAAATTGTTGTCTTTTGGGATTTTTGGTGTTCCTGAGCTGCCAGTGCATGTACCAGATTGTTGATTCGGGCACTCCTAAAGTCTTTGCTTTGGTTTTCCTTCACTTACATCAAGATCTCTTTGAACCTCATATTAAGAGTTTTAGTGAAAAGCTACCAAATGCAAGTTCAGCACTTGAAGTCTAAGGCTTTTATCTGTTTAATCTCTTATGAAATAATGAAGGAACACCTGGTTATGAAACTGCTTGTCAGTCAATTGTCCAATTACTTGTGAACCTCTGAAAATGGGGGAATATGTATAAAACAGTGGGGGTTGTTCCTCAAGTTTTCTCATATCCCTTGAATTAACTCTGAACACCTGCATTTCAATCACATCTCGATAATTTGATTTAAAATCCACTGTGATGCTGTACAGAAGCAAAATGACAAAATCTGAATCACAGCACCATGTGATATGAATGTGAGAGTTAACGTTTGGCTTTTTGGCAGCCCTGTGATGGACTGGAAACCCTTCCAAGCTGTATCTCACTTTTCATCCATCATCACCTTGAACAGGCACCAATCAGGTTTTAGGGGCTACTTGTGGGCTGAAATATACATTTGGGCTAAACAGGAAGGAAGGAATGAAAAGCTATCAAAAGAAAATCAGTTTTATTTATACAGTTCCAAATCACAACAACAGTCACCTCAAAGTGCTTTTATTGTAAGGTAGACCCTACAATAATACATACACAGAAAACCCAACAATTATATGACAAGCACTTTGGCGACAGTGGCAAGGAAAAACTCCCATTTAACAGGAAGAAACCTCCAGCAGAACCAGGCTAAGGGTCATCTGTCATGATCGGTTGGGGTGAGGGGAGGAAGACAAGACAAAAGACATAATGTGGAAGAGAGCTAGAGATTAATAATAAGTAATAAAGAAGCTTGTTTTATTGCAAGAGACATAAGTAAAATCCTCTGCATGGATTGATTTGTCATTTGGCCAAATTTACCTTATAAAACAGAGAAACTAGGAGAGGTGGAAAAGTTGGACTGTTTGTAGACTGCTGGGCTATAACAAGCTGAGCTTGGTACTGTACCACGGTAGATCATGTGCTGTGGAGGAATGTTGCAGGGTTGGAGGATTTTCAAGTATGAATCACCTTCTTAAGGTAATGCCACAGCATCTCTATCAGATTCAGGTCAGGACTTTGACGAGGCCACTCTAACAAAATGTAAAGGTGGACTTGTTGGTGTGTTTTGGATCATTGACCTGCTGCAGAACCCAAGTGTGCTTCAGCCTGAGGTCACAAACAGATGGCTGGACATCCATCATATGCACTGTTGGTATGTTGTTCCTTGGTATGAAATGCTGTGTTACTTTTATGCGAGATGTGATGGGACACACACCTTGCAAAAAGTTTAACTTTTGTCTTGTCGGTCCACAGGGTATTTTCCCAAAAGTCTTGGGGATCATCAAGATATTTTCTGGTGAAATATGGTAGAGTCATGAACACTGACCCAGTCATATCTGCGCTCTTGGGGTAATTTTGGTTGGCTGGCCACTCCTGGTAAGGTTCCATATTTTCGCCATTAGTGGCTGTGGCTGGACAGCTCCCACAGCTTTAGAAATGACTTTATAACCTTTTCTAGACTGAGAGATCTCGGTTTTGCTGTTTCTCATTTGTTCGTAGATTTCCTTGGATTGTGGCATGATGTCTGGCTTTTGAGGATATTTTGGTGTACTCCACCTTGTCAGGCAAGTGATTTCTTGATTGAGAAAAAGTGCGGCAGTAATAAGGTCTGGGTGTGTTTAGAGTAACTGATTCACAGGACCATGTAGGTTTGATTTTTTACCCTCAATATTCAAAACTATTTAGAAACTGCATTTTTGTGTTTACTTGTGTTATCTTGCCTAATATTTTCATTTATTTGATGATCTGAAACATTTAAGTGTGACAAGCATACAAAAAATAGGAAACCAGGAAGTGGGCAAACACTTTTTCACACCACTGTATTTCAATTTAAATTTAAATTGAAACAAGGGTTAAACTTTAAAATAAAAAGAGATGGTATGCATCGCTTGATGTCTTATTAAGAAACGTATCATAACATCAGGTTTCTTTAGTGGCGTTCTCAAAAAGCCGTTCTGTTTCTCTTTGAGTGACACGGGTAGACTATTGGTTTTCAGTCAGTACTGGAGGGTTCCTATTACCTCGTATACTCTCAGTCCTTATCAGGCTCCCGCTCTCTGCTGAAAGCTGACCTTCAGACATTATCTCCCCCCACTCTCCTCTCATCAAAGGGAGAAACGATAAGAGCTGACAGTGTAGTGATAGAAACCTTTCACGGTGAGTTCTTTTCATGCACGCCTCTCTTACTGCCCGCAGACCTGCCTGTTCTGGTATGGTGACCCCTCCCCCCCAAGCACAAGATTTACAGCAGAGGTGCTCATGGGAGTGTGGGGGGCATCACATCAAATGAGACATGACCCGGAGGTCGAACACACAGGAGGCAGACAAGGTTCAGTAGATTTCCAGATAAAGAAAAAAAAGAACAAAACATTTCGCAGTACAACTTCACAAAACTTTTTTATAAAAGCATAATTAGCGAAAATCAAATTAGTGCAAATGCATGCCACAGCACCGAATAGGGCCGTAATTGCCTTTGTTTCTGCAGTAGCCACACCATAGCATAGTCGCTTGGTGTCCGGCCAACCGAAAATTCATCATGATAAAAAGAGAGTGGCAAATGATTATGACTGAGGGCACTTTTGAATTTTAGTGTGAAGCCAGGGTTGTGAGACGGCATTCACAAATCCATCTGGTTGCAGCACCTGGTGTTTGTATGTTGTGTTCGAGTGGGATGCAATTAATGTAACCTACAAAGGCCGGATTTGTTTCTGTTCATTGGTTGGCCCACCTGCAGCTGCTTTTGGCAGGAGAATGTACAGAGAGTGGCAGTCAGGGGAGATGGCTTCTTGTCAATGTGTAATTAACCTGGAGGTGACTGCAAAAAGAATGCATTTTTGGCTGCGTTCTGCAGTGGAGGGGTTATCAAAATTCACCCAAGAATTCCCTATAAATAAAATCTAAATATATGAAAGGTATTATATTTGCAAGAAGGCTGTTTAATAGTAAGAAAACCTCCCCACTATGAATAAGAGACATAATTAAATAAGCACCATTTTTATTGCCCGGGACACAAAAGTAGTGATTACTAACACCGATGATTCTCTTATGTATTTGAAAATACAGTCGCCAAAGGCTACTGAGATGTGTTTATTCATATTTTGTTTCTCAGGAGCCAAAAATGTTGTCATTTTTAAGTGCTTTTGAGCAACAATTCTTCTGGCTTTTTGAAAGTCGAAGGATGAATCAGTGCTGTGTCTACACATAACAAACAACTTCAGAAAACCTATGCAACTTGGCAAATCAAATTTTAAACTGTATCTTTAGGCAATTTGTTACTAGCAGGCTGATGCAAAAGCATTTGTTCTAATTTCTTAAGTTGAAATCATGAAAAATGCCAAAGATCACATGTTTATCAGGCATAAAATAGCATATTCTCACCAATAAGGTGATTGCCAAAAACTATTAGTAGAAAACTTATCATCATGATAATGAACCCAAGCACACTGGCAATGCAGGAAAAGTATACCTGGCTAGAAAAACACACAATAAAACACTATCAGTCATGGATTGGCCTCCCCAGAGCTTTAACCTCCACATTACTGACACAGTGTGGGATAATTTTAATAAAGAATGAAACTAAAGGCAGCCAACATCCAAAGACGACCTTTGAATGTATGTATATTGACCTTAAAGCTTGGTGGAATTGTTCAAACTCTGTTTCTGTCTTATACACTATATTTTCATGTAGTTTTGCACATGCTTCAATAAATCTCTGCACTTGTTTCTCGTTTTCCTAATGAAACAAGTAGTGCCTCTAGAACTTTGCCCAATACAAATTTAATGCTTTTTTCCACATAAAACTACAAAAATTGAACTTTCTTTTTTCATGTCCCTGTATCACTATATTTGTAAGGCTAAATCACACCTTTGGAAGAAACCACTCCCTTTTTAAAAAATGTATCTACATTACAGTTTCCAGATTGCAGCATTACTTAATAAGCAGAAGTAATGAAAGCTTTAGAGTAGTGCCAGATCTGTGCATTTAAAGCTGTCCTTACTATCCATGTTCACAGAATGAGAATAATTTAAAACAAACTGGTGATTGCAAGCTGTACATCATCTCCATGTAAGCACCATTGTGGTAGGTACCCTGAAATGTAGTGCATCTGTTAATCTCACACCAAGACCTGTGTGTTATGACCCCCAAAGTGTAGTGCTGGTGAGTGGGAGCTCTGTAGGGGAGGTAAGAGTAGGCCAACGTGGTGCAGCAGTCCCACTCTTTTATACCCATGTGGGTCATTTTCTGAGAAATTTGTATTGCACTTAACACAGATGACTCACATCAACTCCAGTTTGTTTTTATGCTTGATACCCAGAGAACCCTTCATAGAGAAATAGTACATCTCTGTAACAATACTGCAGAGGTGTCAGGTTTAATAAAATATCAACAAATCTAATGTTCCTTCTGGGGAGGAAATATTGCAGTTAAAGTGGGCCATCTTCTGAACTGTTAAAAATTTGTTCCATTTTCTGTGTCAGTTGCTTTCTGTTGTTGGCTTGTTTTATGTAAGTTTGTTGGACTCTCTTGGATCCACATTAACTGTCACTTCATAAAATCATGAACACCAGCCCTCGTTAGTTACATATTTTCATTTAAAGTAGTTACCCCGGCTCGTACGCTTCAACAGTTACTTAAAAAAAGCAAAAAAAAAATTGTTTATTAATGCTTACTTATCAGCCGCAGCATACATGTCCCCAGCTTTACAGAGTAAAATTAATGTTTGCTTTGTTTAAGAGATAGTAAGTCAACGTTGTTGCACAGCAAATTGAGACAGTAAGAACTCTGTGAAGTAAGATAATTATTAATACAATAGCAAAGGGCTTGTGCGTGCTCTGAATATCCTAAAAGACATTGGATGTCTCAGATTTAAGCAGATATATTAGTTTTTCCTGGAACAATTAACTCCTAAAAGGCTTCTCCAAACAAGCCATGTAATATTCATCATGTTATCCTGGCTGGCAGACCTTTGGAGTGCTGTTTTTGTGTCCATGTACAAGGATAGGAGACATTATGAAACATAAGTAATGCACGTCATCACTGGAATATGCCCTGGGCATGTCCTGGCTTTTTTTTTTTTGCCTAAATGAATGAATACAGCAATGCTAATTAGCTTACTTAGGATACACAGCAATACAAGGCCATAATTATAATATATAGCTTTTAAGTACATCTCAAAATCGCTGTACGTCAACAGACAGCCACACAGCAACATCCAGACTGGAATAACTATAATCACCATTATTACATGGATGGATAGATGACAGCGATTCATCAATCAGTGAAGAGTAGCAGTTATGTTTGCTTTTTGAGCAGCCTCAATCCCTGCACTTACGTCTAGGTATGGCCCCCCTCAGTATTGGCTCTGTTGCTCCTTGCAAAAATAGCCAAAGTGACTTAGCATGATGTCTCATTAGTTTTACACTAGTGTTATGTAGTTACTCGGTGCATGAGATAAGCAGTTCTGCTTATTCATATCTGGGGAACAACACAGAACACAGATTTCACCCTTTGTGCCTGATTTTCATCTGCACCTTTTTCTGTTTGTATGCCATAAAACACCACCACTAACATTTCTTAAATTGAAAGCAAAGTGGGAGATACATGAGGAAAAAATGCACAAAATGACTTAAATGCAAATCAGTTAGACCAGTGTATGTTATTGTCAGGGGCCATTTTGACATGTTAAGGCCAGTTTCCATTACCAGTACCTGCTCGGATCGATTCACGAGGGTCCTACACTGTTTTCAGGGTTTTCCATTAGGTCATAGTACCTGGTACTGGGTACTAAAATAGTACCTGCTCGGGCGGGGTTCCAAAGCGATCTGAGCGAGCACTAAAACTTGACGTTGCCAGACTGCAAGCTGTCGATTGGCTGGGGCTGTCAGTTGTGTCACTCGCTGAGTCATGAGAGCGTCCGATTCATGGAAATCAAAACCGCTATGTTTGAAATGTGTTTTTGAAATTTTGTACAGTTTCTGAAATATCCCACTTGTTCTGTTGATAGAGTGACACTGACTTTGAATGGAGAGACAGTTCCTCACCTCTGCTTCAGCGGTGTAGTTTAAAGTCTCTGCTCATTTCTTCCTGCATGGGATGCTTTTCACGATCAAGCAGCATAGAGCTGTATTCTGTATGGAATGACTACAGTAATGTTACTGACAGCAAAAGGACACTGTGTCACTTTTTTAGGTACACTTTCGTTCACTCTACCTTAACAAACTATTTCATGGTGCAGTGCTTCTCTCACAGACATGACAGAGGGCTGTTTTCTCACGTCACAACTCCCAACCACAGGCCAACTAATCCACAAATGATATTTAAATGAAAATATCATTTGTGGATTGGTTGGCCTGTGTCTCACTATCGTGTAGCTGCTGCCCTCTGTGGCACAGTGACCACTGGCTCATGTGGGTCATGGAAGCTTGGGTTTTTAATATGTTGCTGTTTGGCTTTGGTTCATTCATGCGCCTTAAATCTTTCAGAAGCTGAAGGTTGTGAGTTCAACCACAGTCTCTGTTTCTAATCCAGCTTGGCACACTTTTTTCACCATGCTCTCGTTCTCTTTCTCATTATGAACTTACAGTATGATTAACAGAAACACACATGTCTGATGCTTTATTAGGCACACGTGTTTTCACTCTACACAAACAAGCAATTTATCTACAACTTGTTTCTCCCATCGACAGTGAGTAACTGCAAATCCGCACGTGGCAACAATCCCACTGTAATTTCTCCCAGAATTCCAAATTCTAATGTTTGCATTAGTGGAGGACGTATTAAAGCATTTTATGTATGTGCCACATTTCATCATGATTTTTCAGGGTAGCGCTCTACAAACGTATCTTGCTGGATGAGGAGATAATAGCAATATTTTTCATTTTAGTCTTAATAGTTTGAGGAACCAGAACTGTTTAGTTCGATTTAGGAAAACATTATGGGTTGAGTAAAATACATCATCTGCTTCAAGGCAAATATTGAACCAAAAAAGCTAAAGAAAGGTGTGTCTTTAATGGTTAATCATTTTTTTAATACACAAATAATCATCATGAAAGATTTAAGCAAAACATCCTCAAAGACAGAGATTGTTGTTTGATGCAACATTGTGACATTTGATGATATTTTTGCTTCAGGTGTGCAAATTTTCAGGTTTAATCAGGTTTTCTTCTCTTTAGTTATTTACAACATAATATCTCCCAAGATTTTCTGCAAAGTAACTGCTCACGGTGGCTGTCTGGTATCAGAGGGACTTTCAGTTTAAAGTGCTTTTGGAAATACACCATCATAGTTTGGTGACCTTGTTATGTTTTATTATGTAATCACAAATTGTGTTTAAATGTCACACGAGTACATTTAGTTTGGTTGTTTTTCCTCTTCTTTCCTTCTGCTTATTACTTTCTGATCTTACTCATTCAATCTTTATTTTCACATTGAAAAGTGATCTTACATCTCACCATATATTAAGTCTTTTTTTCTTCTATTTGCATTGATGCAGCTTCTAACTTTTATCTATGAGCATCTTTAGAAATCATGCTCAACACATTTCCAAGTGTTATTCCTGGTTTTTAAAAGAACACAATATATGGCTACAAGCTTACTATATTTTCTGAAATGACTCATTTATGATTGTTATTACAGCGAGTGAGATTGTAACACAATATCTGTGGAACAGACTAGTGTATGTTTTCATCCACAGAGAATAAATTCATGGGTGTCAAACAAATACATACTGCAAAACAGCTTGTTGGTGATGGATGATAATAGCGAGGCCATCTCACCAGCATCCCTCACCTGTGTCGAATTTTTCAGCAGTGCCCCATGACGGTTTATCAGAAAGACGTGTTCAGGTCACAGAGCGCCCAGAAGGTCCCCCTTTCTCTCTCAACCTGCAAACCATTACATGCCTATCATGGATCACTGCTTAAAGAACTGTCACGACCGGACCTCCCTCTCCAGTTTTGTGTGGGATGTGCAGGATGTGATTGTAACACCCTTTGATGTCTATATGGAACAACATATATGAATATATTTTACAGTTTTTGAATTAAAAGGAGTTTTAGTGAGCCTGGTGATCAGTTTTATACAGACTCGTGATTCTTTAAGGATGGACATTTTATTATGATGATCTCCCAGTTTCTGGCAACACCAGCAGAGTGGGTTTTGTGGTTTGGGAGGAAATGTCTCAACTACTGGATGGATTGCCAAAGAAACATAATTAAATGTTCATGTCCCCAAAATTTTATTTCGCCTTGTGGTTTGTGATCAAATACCTGATAAGCTAATGTAATCTCATGTGCTCAGGAGCAAGTTTTAACACAATTATGGGGCGCAGCCACAAAAAGAGACTAGCAGTGATGTAAGGGGCAGTAATTTATTTTTATTCATTCCTTTTCCCCCCATCAGCCTGCTGAAATTTCTTTCTTTCTGATGTGGCTACTTATTGTATCAATATAAATCACATTAACGGATTTTCAATTTCTATGTCTGTTTGTAAAATATTGGCATGCTTGAGATGGGGCCCAGTTGTGCAAGCCTGGAGACTGGTCAGTGATCCCCTGTTACCCACCAGTTACCAGGGAAAAATGTGTATTCCCACAGCATTTGATTAACTCTAATTGCAGAGTAGTTGCTAGCTGTTGCTAAGTGAAATTGGTGCCACGGGGACATGGAAGATGATAAGTTGTCTACAAAAGCTCAACAATTAATTGTTAAGCAGTAGTGAAACCATGAACAGTGTGACCGGAAACGGAGACTTTGCACCTTTTGAAACATGCTGGTTTCTGAGGTAAGGCGAAGCTTTTATTTTGATGGTGTCATGCAAGGATGAGGACAGTGAAAACACATGGTTGAGAACAACAGTGGATGGCGGATAATAAACAATACAACACAACAGACAGCTAAAAGAAGCTGAAGCTTTTAATACAGAAGCACACCCTGGAGGCTAACAGGAAATTAGACACAGCTGGGGAACTAAACACACCTAAGCTAAATCAGAATAACAAGACAAGGGAAGTAAAATTAAACACAATGCATAGGCAACAAATGGTACCAAAATAAAACAGGAAGTGATGTGGAATAACCAACTGTGAAACACAGCTAAACTAAACATAGTAGAAATGACAGAGAAGGAAAAAAACTAGCAACCCGCCGGCAGCCATACTGTGTGACCGAGGATTTCCAACACCAACTAGGATGATGGTAAGGCAAACATTATTCTTGTTCAATATTAGGATGTTTTCTTTGTCATTGCAAACATGTAAGCTGGCATTTTCAATTCAATTCCGTTTTGTTTATGTAGCACCAAATCACAACAGCAGTCACCTCAAGTGGCTTTATATCGTAAGGCAGTGGTACCCAGCCTTTTTTGCGCCACGGACCGTTTTAATGTCAGACAATATTTTCACGGAACAGCCTTTAAGGTTTAAATATAACAAAAACAACAACAAAATAAAATGACACGACCAAGACAAAAACTGTGGTATTTTGTAAATATAATAATAAACGTGAATTCACTGTGTAATTGTGTAACTTCATTAGCAGTGTCCTCCTGAAATGTGCCAACAACATTGAGAGTAACATCCTCCTCTCTGCCCCTTAATGCTCTTTGGTCGCTATGGTAACACGTAAATATTTCTTTCAAAATAAGACACACAACTACAACACGTGGAAAGACCCAGGGAAACCGAGTTAACCATAAAATGCCTGAAAACCATAAATTTCACACCCAAGCCTCAACACTCGCGGCCCGGCACCAAACGACTGACGGACCAGTACCGGTCTGTGCCCCGGGGGTTGGAAACCACTATCATAAGGTAAAGACTCTATAATAATTCCAGACCAGAAAGACCTCCAGATAAGGGGGCATCCAGCCTGACCTATTTTAATTACAAGGAGCATTTAAGTGGTAGCAATTATTTAAAAAAAAATCGATTTAGAAATCTTGGGCTGGGGTTCAAACATATCATAGACAAAACTGGAAATTAATTATTGATCATGGTAGCAGTAGCACTATATACATTCACTTAATAGATTCATTTCTCCTTGTAATCTCCTTACCTTATGAAAAGACCTGCTGCTTTGTTTTGAATTTACAGTTCCATGTAAGAAGCCTCGATATGGGCAAAGCAAAATAAACTGAACTGGAATTAAATTGCCTTGTGTTGCCAAATGTGCTGCAAAATCCAGCATAGCTCTACTGTGTGCCTACAATACCACAAAGCATTAAGTAATTGAGACAAAAAAGAAATCAAAGCAGAATATAAGAGAATTTCAAATACAGTTTAACATTAATATTAATGTAAGTGTTATCATAAGATGAACACAGCTCCTTCAAAAACCTGCGCTGGCAGAACAACAATGATTAAATCTTATTCATAGTTGGTAAAAATTTTTGAACAGCTAAGTGGCTATAGAAATCCATTTAAAAGGTTTAGTTATGTGAATGCCCGTGGCTAAAGATGGAGAGAGGCCATGTTTTCCTTTCCTGCAAAACCTCCTGTTTGTATTTAAGCTCTCGACCATAGCCGAGTGTGAAGAGAAAAGCACAGCATCAAGCGCATCTACCAGGAACAAACCCAAAGCCTCCCCGCTGGGGGAGGCGAGAGTGAACAACAATACCACCTTTTTCTCTTTCCAGAGCACCACAGACAATTTGGCTCTATGTCCATTTGGCTTCTGCCCTGGCTATCCAACCATTGCGGAGTACAGAATCTCCTTTTAAGAAGTGTATTGTGGTTCACATAATGGTTCAAATATAGAGGCACTTGAGAATGAATTCAGCATTCGGGATATTTGTAGGGGGCTTTGGCCAACCAGGTGTGATGTAACTGGGAACTAAATAAATACGTTTGGTAGAATTCAATTTTCCGCTGAGAAAGAATCAGAAAAGATCAAGAAAATATCAATATCCCTGTGAATATTTGCAAAGGTATGCACGAAAGTCCAAATGAAAAACCTTGATCGTGACAAATAGCAAACTATTTTAATCGCTTTCAAATGCAGTCGGCAGTTGTCCACCTATTTCTCCATAAGCACCCACACATATAAACAAATCCACCCAAGCACAAGTGTTCATACCAAAAACATCCAAGCCTTCTCAAAAGTGGCGATAATAGGTTACAGGCAGAAGAAGTGAACATTAAAAGGACGTTTACTGAAGAAGAATAAAGCACGACTACATTGCATGTTTTTCAAACAGGACATTCTGTTCCGAAAGGCTGAAGTTAACTGCAAAACATTTAACTACGTTTCCTTGTCACTAGTAAAAGCCTTGATTCAAGTTTTGCAAATCTTTATTTGACACTTTAATGGAAACATCCAGGTTGGCTACCTCTCCCATCCCTTCAGCACTGGTGACTCTGGTCCTCCCGAGACGCCATTTCTGCTAAGAAATAAATAAATCGGATCATTAATGACTAACACTATGTTTCACTTGGTGGATTTCATTATGCTAACTTATTTTTTCCTGTACCCATTTCAAATGATGGCTCCTTTCCCCCCCCATTTCCTGAACTGCGCTTTTAGGAGATGAGAACAGAGAAGCCTTCTGGAGGAGCTTCAAGGGATGAAACACAAGTGTACTCCACAGTGAAGTCTTTCATCAAGCGGTGTGTGGTGTATAAATGCTAGATTTCTACACGTGGCACAGTTTGACATCACTTAAGACTGATGCTATGGAACCAAGGATTTCTCTTATGTCAGCTAGCCTCCTTCTCCTTGTGTTCTCACTTTATCTCCCACACACATCGAGGGATGATGTAATCAAAAGAGCAGTTTGCCTGCCAAATTGGTGAAATTAATTGATTAACTGAATTTGAAATGAAATGTTCGCAAGCTTACATACTACTGTAAGGTGAGGTACTGATTCGATCTGTGTGTTTAACTAATCGATACACAGTGTAAACATGGCTAGTGTTCTTGCTAGTGAACTAGTATAAACAGTATATGCTCTGTCTCACAGAGCCATGTGAGTTTTTGCTCTTTTCCCTGTTTGAAAAGTGTAGTGGTTTACACATTTGCCGATCAAGCGATAGATCCCACAGCTTCATCCCACAAAAGTTTAAACATGCGGAGCTACATGTTGTGGTGCCAGGAGCAGCCAGAAGTAGCTTTATGTGCGCTCTATATAACTTTTAGCAATTTAATGTGTGTGTGCAGAAAGTGTGTGACACAATCTGTTTTCTCTTTGTTTCTCAAGGCTCAATCACTTAATGACTGCTCACAGGAGCAAAACAGCTACTCATTCTATTCCCTTAAGAAAAGGCTAAAATAGGTATGGTGGTATTCCACAGCTTGAGCTGAGCTAGATGTGAAACTTTAATGCATGCCATTCACTCTGGAAAGAACTGATTGCACCATTTCCAAGGAAATGAATATTTAATCATGATGAGACTTGGTCTAATTAGCATACCTATAAAGACCATCATCATTAAATTAAACACATAATGAGACGTCTTAATAAATAGGTTGATCAGTTTTTAGCATAATGCAGAAATATACCCTTTGAATCAATCGCTGGATGTGCAGACATGTTTTCAGTTGCTATGAAAATCTTTCATAGCTTTTAGCAGGCTTTGGCTGCTCTCCGTGTCTCACCTGAATGTGACCACTTTTATTAAAGTCACTTAAATTAAGTTTTTGAGATCCTATTTGAGCTCTTTTATATTCTAATTTGGACCATAGCATCCTCTGGGGAGACTTGTTATAAGTAGAAGTTGTTTATGGTGCAATAAAGCGTGTGAATGTCATCATCGCCTGTCCACACCAAGGTATAACACCTTACATTACGGAGGCTGTAATGCCTAAAGTGATTCAAGAAAAAGACTGCTCAGTGACGTCAAGGTCAGACGTGGCGTTCATACCGAAGGGCTGACCAGTAACACTGCAAATGGTGTCATTTCTGCAGGCTTAAAAACAAGCTGCTCCTTAGCTTTCAAGAGCAGACAAGTAATAATTTAATAAGAAATAACAAGAGATAGATAAACAGTTTCAGCATAGAATATAAATCACGAGTTACATAAAATGAAAACTGACAATTAAACAAAGATCGTCTCACCCGCGAGGTTTTAAACACATTCTTTAATTAGATGGCCTTGCAGAATGCAACCATAATGGGAAAATATATATATATTTAAGGTAACAGGAAGTTGGCCCTCTGCAATAAAAACACTTCTAATCAGCAGTCAATCAAATGTCCTCAAAATCCTGACAACTTGGGCCCTCGCGGGTCGTAGTGAAAGGAAAATAAAAAGTCATCAAAGTTACCCCAACACCTTTCGGTCCTGAGCAGTGATTCATTTTATCTGTCTCGTTATTTGACCTGGATTATGTTCTGACTGCAGGCACATATCCGAGCTCATCAGCACCCAGAGATCTGAAAAGGTACAAGGACTCAGGAACAAACAGCTCTGTGCATAATATATCTAAGGCAACTCTGGTTCTGTTTCCCAGGAGGGCACGAGACACATCTCATGGAGCATTTAGAGTAACTATTAACGAGTTCTGTTTTGCTCATTATTTCAGTTCACATTCAGCAGCTTTTGTGTTTCCCTGTTTGTTTCTGTATGTTTTCTATTAGATTATGGATCTAGAAGACGGAGACTGCTTATGCACGTCCTCTGATAGTTCCATATGCACACACTAAAAAGGTTTCTTTGCTGTTATATATCTGCATTGTTTTTATAGGTCATTTGTGAAAATGTCACCATTGTAAAGATGGAAATAATGTTACATAATAATCTTTTTGTGTCATTGTGTAGTCATATAATGTTCCATTGAACAATAATGTTATATAGCGCTCAAACAAAGAAGGTACTTATGTCTCCTGATGACTAATCTATTCCTTTTAAAATTCGGACGTTTTGTTATAATTTGTGTGACCCTGACCTTTGACCTTGCACCATCACAAACTATAATGGTGGATGGCATTATCTTTAATCATTTAATTAGAGCAGAATTGGTTGAAGTCTTTGGATTCTTGAGATTTTAAGATATATCCATGCAGTGCAAGTTCTGGCATCATTGTCACATTGTTGTATTGAGAACATAAACGCTTTCATATGCCATTTTACTTAATGTAGTACTCAATATGGGCGCTAACATTAAGGTCAAAGTCAAATGCTTTAAGTAATTTACATGGAAAATTACTTAAAGTCAACATGTTGGGCATTAATATAAATAAATATACATTTTTTGAATGAAGCAGCATAAGGGTTAATACTGGAAGTCACATGGTTTCAGTTTGTTGAGGTAAGCTTGATCTAGAATCACCTGCAAAACTATCCCTGAAAGGAAGGACAGCCTCTCAAAGATACTTGCTGAAAGTGTCCCTTTGAACGGCTGCCAGTCCAAGCAAATATTTTCAAAGTCAAACACATCTATAATGAATATGTCTCCTCAGAATGTACAGATTGGATTTTATGTTTAAATTACAAGTCTATTGAGCAAAGGGAAAAAGCTGGTGCTTTTCTCAAGAGAGCTGTAAACATCACTTCAGAAGGATGGCTCATAACTTCAGGGAATCCCTGTCCTTGAGTATGTTGACATCTGAAGGATTTATTCAGTGAATACGCAGCTCTAAACATCCATCTCTAAATGTGACATGCGGGTATAAAAATGTAAATATCCCTCTCCAGGGAGGTCTGTGCCACTGCAAACTGAGTGGTGTTATTAAAAGGTCAGCGTTTGGCTTCGGCAACAGAAAACGATAGTTTAGTATGGTCGCAGACACGCTCGAAGCGGTTGGCTTGTACTGTGTCGGAGCACGGTTTCCCTCCCACCCCTCCCCCTTTCCTCCCTGGCCTGTGCACACATCGTGCTTAACATTCTGTGCTGCCAGAGCGCTTCGGCCTGCTCCTCACATTTTGTGCCACTGCTCTTTTTCTTTTTGCTCACAATCTGACTTTTCAGTGTTTCTATTATATGATTCGGTTTGCCTTATTTGGCTTTTTCCACGATGCCTGTCTCGTGCCACAGTTTCGCCAGACTGTGATCAAGCCTGCCCGCTTGAAAAAGGAGGTTGTGTGCTCGAACACATCCTATAATAGCACAGTACAAGTCACCTAAAACACCCTGTCCAGAGAACATTCCAGTGCAGTGGACTGGAAAACACATTTCAAAAGGAGCAGATACTGAGGTTCAGTTTAAGGCACCTGTTCTCTTTATTTTCTTACTTACATGTCCAGGCACGCTTCTCAGGCCAGTAGCTGAGTCGTGTTTACTACCTACCATCGCGATCCATCCTGAACTTTATTAAAACGAGCCTGACATCAACTGTGTAGACTAAAAAACAAGTTTGCTAATCTCTGTCGGTTGGAACGGGACTCTGCAGACAAGCTAGTCGCCGTGTGAGGCTGTGCACAGATAAAAGTCTGCAAACATTTGCTCATTAAAACTAAAGACAATGTGCACACAGACACACACACACACATACACACAAGTCAAACCTCAACATAAAGGTAAAAGTAGCTTAGCAGAATTTACTTTGTGAAGTTCACCTCCAAACTCCGTATTACAGTCCTGGATAAAAAAAGAACAACAGGCTATGACCCCCCTGTGCCCTCTGTTTGTGATGCTCACAGAACCTCTTGCTTTTAATTTTTGCACCCAAGTTAACAAGCCAAAGCAGTCAGACAGCCAGCATGAGCTACGTGCCTTAGGTGGGTTCATTCGTGGCTGCAGGACGAGTCATCTACAGAATTGGAGTGACATGTGCGGGCAAAACCTTTTTTTTTTCTTGTTTTTTATGCCCTCTTGCTCTTTGGCAGTAGTTCACTGAGTCAGCATGAAACCATAACTTCATGAATGACTGGCTCTCCGGGCTATTTTTCCAGGAAATTTCCAATTTGTACCAAAATAGTGAAGCAAATTATCAGTATTTTCATCCCTGAACAGTAACTGGCAGTGCGAAATGCATGAGCTCAGAGTCTAGGCAGGTTTTCTGGTGTACCAAAGCTTAAATGTGATGGTGATACAATTCATGGCACATTGTCGTTATCAGCGATTATCACAAACAGCCCCGGTGCTGGAGTTAAACTGACAAAAGTCCCAGCGCCTTCTGCACAGGGGCATTAGAACATCTGCTTGTGACAGTGACGGTTACACTGTTTAAGAGTTTGCACCAGTGTCTATTGTTCACTATTTCATCACAAATCATAGTTTGAAACATAAACTTTCAAACTAGACATCTCAATAGCTTTTTAGTGACTGGAACATTTATCAAGGACACACACACATACACACACACGCCCACACACAAGCACGCCGTGTATGGTCCATTTGGCATATGCCTCTTTCCTGTGTGGGGAAAATAAAGTTGAAGGGGAGTTTGCCAGCTGAGAGCTGGCTAACTGTGCAGAGAAGAAGGAGGCTGAGTAGCACGACCATATACCACAGCACAGCCCACAGCACTAAAGCACAGAAAGAGGCAGTAGCCATCTACATACTCCATCTGCGGAGGAGACAAATGAACTGCAGTTTTATAGCTTATCCTGCTGAGTTGGAACATAAGAATGTGCTGGAGGTTTTTAGAGAACCAATTGGTAGGAAAAATGGAGAAGGAAATGCTGACTTGTGGGGAACTTATAAAAAAAACACACAAAAAAAACAACTTTGCTGAACAAAATGGATTCGGTTAGTTGTTTAAAAGACAATGATCCTGTAATAAAGTCATAGATTAAAAAATAAGTGGCGTACACTGAAGCACATTTTAGTCTTTATTGTGCTGATATGATAGATGGGTCCAGAGCGTATGACTTTGATGACATGAAGGAAGCTGTTTTTAAGCAAATCCTTCTTGTGTGTGTCTTACTTATTTTCTTATTTGCATACTGCCGTCCTGTGCATCAGCAACATTTCTCTATCATGTTGCCAAATGAACCCGCTAGGTCCTTAAGAATAACAAAGATGAAATACGGGCATCTTTTCACTGGTTACCTGTTTGGCACCGATTTCAAGATGATAGCGCTTGCATTTAAAATATGATTACATGGCCCTAAGCTATATTTTTAATTCTCTTTGAGCCAGCGTGCAGCCTCAGATCCTCAGGGTGCTTTAAACTAAAGGTGTTGAAAGGCTTTGAAACAAGCTGCCCAAGTAGCACCGAGTCACAGAATTAGTGTATGTTTAAAAACCTGAACCTCATTTCAATGCAGCTTTAGTCACACTTTTGATCACTTTATCAATTTTGTGATATTATTATTGTTTAACAGAAAATAAGTGAGGATAGTCTGACGTGATTTATTCCAGATAGTGTTAGGAGTGTTAGGGGGCAGTGACTCGAGCTAACAGCACTTAAGAGCTGCAGTTTTATTAATAAAAGTGCATCATCCACCCACATACGTGTATTTCATTATTAACCCGATGAGACCCTCCTTTGAACTGTGCGTTCATGGTTTTATTGCATCTGGTATTACGTACATCATTACTATGCTTGTTAGTACCACCACACCACATGCTATTACAGGTATTTGAGTATGCAGCATTCAGTTCTATTTTAGGACTCTCCTTCAGTCACAGTCCCTTTAGGACCAAGGCAATGAAACTACAAAGAGCTTCAAAAATTTCAAGTGGTAGTGATGTAGTTACTATCACAGGAATGCTTTTTATCCCACACCTTTTTTTCCACACTTTTTTTTAACAGTTTCAACTTAAAGATGCAGACTGATCTACTTATGTTTTCCAGTGCACACCAACAATTTTTCTGTCCAGGAATGCAAGTAAATGACTGTAATTTGGCATCTTATTGCAACGGCTTTGCTGTTTTTTCAGATTTTTTGTAAAACAAACGAAATCAAGGATAACAACAAGAATTAGCATTACAAATATGATTTCATACTGGTGGATTAACCATAACGGTTATTATTACTACTATAGTGAAAACACCTTGTATTGTACTCCACAAATAGGCAAGGCAAGTTGGTTCATATAGCACCTTTCAAACATCACATTGATTCAGAGTGCTTTACAAGATAAAATATAACGAAATAAAAGATAAAGTAGATTTTAAAGCTGTGGTTTCTTACTCTGCAGATTTAAACTAATATATTACTGTGTATTTTTTTTGTTTGATTTAACTAGTATTATCTAAGTAATTAAAACATCTCTAGTGATAATTTTAAAGTGATATGAACATTAATGAGTCAATAATCACAATACAATAATATAATATACATGATTACAAAAGTGTCACAGTACTCTTACGTTTGATACTTTCACTATATTTCACAAGTGGGATTATGACTTTTAGTTAAATTAAGGATCCAAATGCTCATTTATCCACTTCACAAACTAGTTATTCAATACAATACAAAAATTTTAATACATCTACTGCAGGGGTGTCCAACTCCAGGCCTCGAGGGCTGGTGTCCTGCAGGTTTTAGATATCACCCTGTGTCAACACACCTGAGTCAAACGATTAGTTCATTACCAGCCTATGGAGAATTTAGAGACATGTTGAGGAGGTCATTTACCCATTTAAATCAGCTGTGCTGGATCAAGGACACATCTAAAACCTGCAGGACACCAGCCCTTGACGCCTGAAGTTGAACACCCCTGATCTGCTATATACCCGAGCCAGTCACTCAAGCTAAGCATTGCACCCTGTGTTTTCTATACCAATTTTCTACTACATTATTTTCTGATCAGATATTGTGATTTCCTGCAGACACCCGCTGCCTTATTTTTGGTCAACCCTGTGCCACTCCATTTAGAAAATCCTGGAAACACCCTTGTGGTTAGTGCCTGCAGAAACAAAGTGCAGCCCAGAGAATATAGTACATAGTGTGTGGTATGACGCTCTGTTGACTTGTAGCTTTGCATGAGCAGTGGTTTAATCAGCCTAAATGAAAACATCTGTGTGGGCGCATGTAAGTCATTTAAAAAAAAGTGATATTCAACCCAAGAATTAATCTTTTCAGCAAGAAACACTCTGCCCCCACCAACTTGAATGTAGGCTGTAGTTTCCTTATCAATTCGAATAAAGTAATACCTCTATGGAACAACACACAAGCAGTTTCTCACAATATACTACAATACATCCATCAGTGCACAGCCCTGCTACACTCACAGGGACACACATCCTGCTTTGGTTCTCTGCTACATACATAAGACTAAATGATTTGGATTAAATGAACAAATATTAAATATTTGTCATTATTAATTTGCATAAAGAGTCAAAATCTATGTCAAATTTTGTCAATATACGCACTTACTAGTTAGTAAAAATCCAGGTTTTAACTGGACTTTTCCAGAGATGAAAAGCCACTACCTTTAATAGTTAAAAAGTATTGTTTCACTTTAGACTGTCTTCTCTAAACAAATGCTCCTAATCAGTTGTGTATAACTCAGAAATGTTCTGAATGCACATTAAGGCTCATTAGTCATGTTTTTCATTTTCTGCCATCTGTTTGATTTATTTTGATCAAGCAAATGGTCCTAACCCTAAGAAAGAGGTTTGTTGAGTTTAATTATCATTTCCTTGGTTTTGCTACGAAAAGGAGAAAATCAGAAAGGGATACTTTTTTTTTTCCGGATCAAATGCGGAGAATATCAGAACGCTGTGATTGAACTTTATGAGACAGCCCCAGTCATCTGTGTAATGTTGTGTTTGTGTGTGCTACCATGTGTCCAGGGCTTCAGCTGGCACGATAACACAGGGTGAGCGTTGCGAGTAAATCTTTGTAGAGGTGCTTGGCTCACCTTCTTGGTGCAAACTGTGCGCCTGCAGAGCATAGATTAGAGCTGAATTATCTGAAGAGAGAGCCTGTGCTGCAGCCTCTCCTTCCTTAATCTCTGCTTTCATCTGAGGCTTGTTATTGCTGTTTTCCTCCGACTGAAGGAACTACTTCGGGATGCTGTGTCTCTCCGAACACCTTGGATGTGGATAGCACGCTAACTTCCTTGCACACTTTTGAATTACAACAGCAACAACAACTGCTTTACAGACCTGCTCCTCCAGCATAATAAGGTGTTTCCTGTAGATTCCATAAATTCTGGGTTATAGGGTGGATTTTTGGGGATGAGGGAGGGTGATCTCACAGCCAACTCATTGCATATTTACGCTTGGCCAGGGAACCCTTGGCATCACATTGAGTGACATGGAGTCACTCATATTGAGAACTTGTGCTGTATGTGGTGATGAGTATGTATGTATCCACCTCAGTATAGACACTTTACATTCTGCCAGGAAACATGAGCAAAGGAACCAAAGTAGATAAAAATCCAATGATAAATGCACAAAAATGTCAGAGACTCAAAAACATTCACATGAAGATATGATAAGGCATTGCTTATGATACTATTTGTTCCACTTGCTCTTGCACTTTTCCCTCCTCTGCTCAGGCCTCATGTTTGTATAAGCGATTCAACGTTTTCCTGCTCTCTATTAAACACAGACTTTATTCTTCTCCAAATACCGCAACATACTTCTGATTAATTACAGCAAAGCAAACACATGAGCAAATCTGACTGATCATTATTAGCTACTCAGCTGAATCTGGCAGTTTGTCAGGCATCCTGTCTCAATCAAATCAAGATGTCAGCATTAACAGCTGGCCCATTATATATATCGCCAGCTTATGTGTGCTTATGCTCATTTCCTTTACATTTGTGTATTTGCTAGAAATCAAATAGTACATTTTTGTGGCATTAGGAGGAGCAATCTTTCAGGCTGTCAGGTAAGTCATCTGCTGAATTCATGGTTATTGCAGATGCAATGCTATTTATTATTTCAATTTAAAATATTTCAGTAATTTGTGTTTATTCTTGCAGGAAATCAGTGTTATTGTAATGAGTATTTGATAAATTGTTTTATATAGGATTAGGTAATTTGGCTTTAATCCCCTTACTGGCTTAAACCTAATTACTCCCTGCTATCAAGCTTACTAGTTGGCGAAGCTAAGGATACAATGTAGATACCACAATTACTGCCTGCTTTGGAACACTGCCACACTTTAGGTCAACTAACAACAGGTAATTGGACCCAAAGGATGACTTGGACTCCAGGCAGGTGTTGTTTAAAGCAGTTGTACTTGTTCAAAATTCTGGCCTCCAGTTGGCAGCTGGCAGGCAGGAAAGCAAGCAGGAAAAGTCAGGGAAAGTATTTAAGACAGAGAAGAGTTTTCTCTAAGTAGGTTTGACTGCTGAGGTACAAAAATATTGATTATTAGAGAAGAAGTGTTAGCGGTTCACAGTGCACAGCATACAGACGACGAAGAGAAAGCTAACATGGTTGCATTCCCAACTGGTCACATATGGACACGGCACAGAGTGGCAAACTCTCTCTACTGTAATTGTTCCTGCAACAATAATACATCGGATTTAAATCAGGAGTGAGGCATTAATCTAGCTCCACTTATGGAATAAAAGGTAATCATAATAGCACCCTCTCACATATACACTGATCACTGGGACAAATCTGTTACTTAGCTATTAACTAGTTCCATCTTTAAAAGAGAAAATAGGAGAACTGTATGAAAATGGACACTTTGGAGACCGCAGTACTGTGATTACTATTACACATTTACCTATAGTGCTATTATTAAACCCAGTTCTTTGATCCCCATGATAGAACAGAGAAAACCCGACTCAGAGTGGTCAAAACATTTATAATTCTTTATTCAATCATCTTCCGGAAGAGAGAGCCCTGCACAGCCCAAAGCCAGTTGCAGAATCTCTAACATTAGAAGCTAAAAATGTGTCTCATATAGGTGTTATTTTGGTACTTTACATGTCACACACAGCCTCGATACAAACAACTCCTTATATGTTACTAGTTCCTCTCTTTTCTGTCTTGATCCCTGTTTTTATTTATATGCTTGTACAGCTCTACACTAACTGTTTTTCAGTCTGACTGAGCACTTAGTTTGTGAGTCAAAAGTGGCCTTGCTTTACAAGCCTTCATTATTAAAATACATAAAACAATATACTCAGAAAATA
The DNA here is from genome assembly GCF_051167445.1 of Perissodus microlepis. Classification (NCBI taxonomy): domain Eukaryota; kingdom Metazoa; phylum Chordata; class Actinopteri; order Cichliformes; family Cichlidae; genus Perissodus; species Perissodus microlepis. The sequence continues at coordinate 26,779,068 of NC_140466.1, read as the reverse complement.
AGCACTAAGAATATATGTTTATTTCATAACACTATCCAAAGGTCTTCATCCACCCCTTTCTTTATATTTAGCGTCCAAAGAGCCAAAAATTCTTGTAAATTTTTAGAGTGTTCTTGATCAAAAGTTCAGAGGCTTTGGACTTGGCTGCTTTGTCAATCACTTTCAGCCCAGTCTATATACCCGACATCATTTCCATAGGAACCTTTTTTTGTTAAGCCACTCAACACCTTCCTGTGAATCATTCACTCATAATAAGGCACCTATCTCAAGGGATAAACCAGTGCTGATTCTACATATAAAAGACAACTTAGCAATTAACCAATTTTAAATTCTATGTTTAGTTTCTTCTTATGTTATTAACAGCCTACCACAAAAACACAAACTTTGCTCTCATTTCTTTAACTGAATCTGTGGAAAATGCCAAAGATCACAGATTGACAAGGATAAAAGCATAATTTGCAGCAATAAGGCGATTCCAAAAGCACTATCAGCAGGAAACCTGGCATATCTCTGCATGGTGTACAGTGTGCCCTTAAAAAAATCTGACTAAAGTGGACAAATGGACATACAAAAGAAAAAGTGGCAGTTCTAAAAACCATTATCTACAGCAGATACACGATTTCTAAAAGTCACGTTTATAAGAAATCCAGAAATCAATATTACTGAAGCAGTGTCAAACCATTTGAACAGAGAAGAGAACAAAAGGCAGTCAACATCCAAAGAAGAGATTTGAGTCCATCAAGAAGTCTGGAGAACTATTCTACTACTAAAATAAAGTCAAAGAAAGCTTGAGTTCAGGCTGTGTTGAAGAATCAAGGAGCTCATGCGAAGTCTTGACCCTCAGGTTCATTAGAGCGCCAAAGTAAATGTGTTTTCAGCAATGTGGAATCTGGAGATCTATACAATGTCTATCAGTATGTCCAGTATGTTATGTGCAGAGCTTCATCTGCAATGTTTAGATTTATAGCACTGCACTGGATGGCACATTTTATGTCACACCATCTGTTTAAGGACTTTACCTAAACTCTTCATCTGAATGACTTTCAGGAGGAAGAAAACATTTTCTTAAACTGTGTGTGAAGGTCTACGATTGGAAAGACACTGCCTACAGGATTTGTCTTGAACTTGCAAAGTTTTCTTTTTATTTAGATACCCTTGCAATGTAATTTTTCTTTAGTTGAACCATCAGTCCATTATAATCTCAGTGGGGGTGTGCGAAAAGGCAGAGATTGGTTATGACGACACCATACTCCTCTAAACACCCCCCCACCTTATGTTCAATGGAGCATTTCAAGACACAGCTGGGATCTGCAGGCCATAATCTGGGGATTTCAGTTGGCAGTCAGGTGTGAAGTGTCTGACAGACAGAGAGGTCAGTTGAAACGGCAGGGAACCAATATCACTGCCCACTATTATGCTAAACACTGAGGGGGGGGGACAGCTGCAACAAAACAGCAGGAAAAGCTGTGGTGATTGGAGAGAAGACGCAGTAACAACACGCTGATCCAAATATAAGCTTTACACAACAGATACGGAACACTTATAAACTGCATATACAGCAGTAAATGTGTTATTGTGCAGTGCAGTTTAGGGATGGGTATCGTTTAGGTTTTATCCGATACCGGTGCCAAACCGGTACTTTTGAAACGGTGCCGGTGCTTAAACGGTGCTCAAACCGGTGCTTAAAGAATGGAGAACACCAACTTTGTCCAAAAACCTCTCATGTTCAGCTGTTTTTTTGTAAAAAGATAACAATGTTAGCCTTTTCTGCAGCTATAGGGCATATATGGTATCACTCTTGGCTGGAAGCAGTGCTTAAACAATGGAAAAAACACAAACTTTGTCCAAAAACCTCTCATGTTTAACTGTTTTCCACTTTTTCTTTGGTCATTTTAGCCTTTTTGGCCAGGGTGAAGGGAGTATCTGCCATCAAACAAGAAGACAGCCGCATGTAACTATGATGATGTTTGCTAGTTCACCTTACATGCATTAATGTAATAACGTGGTTAGCCTACTCAACGTAAATTACACACGAACAACATTAAGCTACTCACGCAGAGAAGAACGGCTGCTGCTGCTGCCATCATCATCCGTCATCATTTCTGCTACACTGGCAGGGCTAGGGGCCAGGACTCTCCTCTTCGGGTTTTTGGGGGATGTTGCTCCGGGTCCGATAACAGGCACCACACCCGCCGTAGATGTGCTCGATGTGAGGTCTCGCAGCAAGCTATCAAATACGGCGCATTTCTCGGCTTTTAAAAAAAACGCTATGCGTTGCCAGGTGTTTCATCTGATTCGAGGTGTTACCTCCTTTGACAGTATCACAGTATCAGCTTAAAGCACTTGTTGCAGGCTGCTGAGTTTGCATATTTTGCTGTGAAGTACAGCCATACATTTGACCTGTCCTCCTTGGGCATTTTTAATCTGTAGCTCTGCTCTAAAAGAACGTACGTACCTGGACCCGCCTATTATCCTCAGAAACGTAAAATGATTGGCTAGAATCTAAAGTGTATCACAGCTCAGGAAAAAAAAGCACCGAAATAAAGCACCGAAATGTGCGCTGTTTTTTGGTCTGGTTACTACCGTTTATGTCAGAACGGGTGCCATCATGGCACCGGATACCGGTACCCATCCCTAGTGCAGTTACACTAAGTCATTGCAGATCCATATAGTTCATATATACATGAAGACTTTGGATTTTATTTTAATTCGGTAACGGTTTTGTAATATATTCATATATTCATTTTATTCAATTTCGGCGCAGGTCTTACACATCTGTGTATTTTGAATACAGATTTGTGAATTCATGGTTCAGTGCATTAAGAAACCAATGCATTTTAAAATGGAGCTCTTCATACGTGCATGGATACTTCAACTAATGGACAGTTATTCTTCCATGTCCATGACCAACCTGCTCAGCAACCATTTAGTTGGAGAATATTTGAATGGCGAGAGTTATTTATCAGACCTGATGGCTAATCAGACAATGGCTGTGATGCTGGGACCTGACACAAACAGCTCTCCAGTCTATTTTTCTGCAGAAAAGAACAGGGAGAGGCTCGCCAGGCTCTGTTCTTTGCTTCTGTTTTCTCGCACACAGTAAAGCTCTGTACTCTCCTAATTAGAAGGCAAACAGGATCAGATGGATGATGACAAATGAAACTCCAAACAGCTGTCACTGCAGATAGAGCACCTTTAGTGGAGCTTTCCAATTGGAGCAAAGCAACTGTTAGCAGTGTTTTGCTTTTTCGGGGGGTTTATTTTATTCAACCGAATCCATCACAGAGGATCATCAGCCTGTTTTTTTCTTTGAAAGAGCGTCCAGGTTATTAAGGTTTTCAGTGCTTTTAGTGTGTGGAAATGTATAGATGGTAAATAACATTGTAAATTCATATTTCAAGTGAGCTGAATCCAAATACAGCGCAGTTAAACACCCTGCTGACTCAAAGAAAGATTCTGATTCATTTAAACAAGTACTGTTTCACCCTGTGATCACTTCTTTAGCCCTCAGCGGTAAATGGCTGATGGGGTATTGTTACCATCCCACCGGGAAGGCGGATGGGCATGTGGATACCAATATTTGCTGATGCAATATGTAGAAAATGAGGTGATATAGGAGCTTTATAGGTGTATCTACTAAGAATCTCACACAATTTTGAATCCTGGTCACCTGGACCGTAAAGTCACATGCTTATTTATTCCTGGTATTGTCAAAACTACTTATTTTTAGGTTAGATGTGCAAACCTCACATCTTGTTATGCCATATGCCAACATATGAAGCTAAACAGTTCCCTGGCAAATAGTATAGCTAATACGTGTAAGGTAAAAATATTATGAAAAATCTCACTCGTGCTTTATGAGTTCAGTGTAACATTTACTAAAACGTCACCAAATTTAGCTTCGATCTCTGTACAAATGGGACAAAGGGTTAGCTGTACTTGGACAAATCAATGTGTTTTCCACAGAAGTCCATTATAGAGCACAACACAGACTGTATTTTATCCTCTTTAAAATCCATTTATTTATTTAAAAGATCTAAACTCTTGTGACACTAATCATTAACTGCCCCCACATGTGTGCAAAATTCTAAAACCTCTAAAAAGGCTCTGAACAGTTAAGCCTAAGCTATTATTTAACAACTGCTATGCAGGGGTAGTATTTAGGAAACTCTAAATATATAAAATTTTCTTTTCATTGCACATTCAGTCTCCCTAAAACTCATCTCACGTACCAGACAATAGACAAGTTTTGTTAATTCCACTATAATGAGAATTGAGATTGCAAAACTGGTAAGAAACCCAAACATCAGCCTCCCTCCCTCCGTTTCGCTACACTGATGCATGTGAAGACTATGCATCGTGGAGCAGACAACAAATTAAACAATCTGCTACATTAGATAAGGATAAAAATCTTAATCTTGAAATGACAGATTGACAAATTTGAACAGTAATAGTAAAATATTCAGTTTCTGTGTATTTGCTTGACAGATTACATTTCACAATATGCTCCACCTTGCTGCTTACAGGCTGTTGTGGCAGCCTGAACAATGGTCAGTCAGTCTGTCAGCATGAGACTGACAGCAGTGACGATACATACAGTTACTTTAAACTGCATTTTCTGTTATAAAACCATTAAAGAAAAAGTAGAATAGTTATGGAGATGAAGAAATTAGATAGGAGTAGCAAAGAGAGGTGACACAGACAAAGGAAAAGGCTTGTAGTAAAAGGAGAAAAGGACTTGTATCGATTAGTTAGGCAGACAGATTGAGCTGGAAAGGAAGTGCAGCATGTTAGGGTGATTAAGGCTGGAGATGGAAATGAACTAACAAGTAAAGAGAGTGTGAGAGAGAAAAGGCGGAAGGAAGTTAGTAAATTAGGAAATGCAGATGAGAAAGGAAAAAGTGAGGGCAGCTATGAAGATAAAGACGAGTGGAAATGCAATTGATCCAGGTGACGTATCTGTGGTGGTATGGAGATGGAGAGAGGGGAGTGGCCTTTTGGACCATTCTGTTTAACACAGTCCTGAAGAGTGAGGGGAAGTCAGGAAGAGTTGCACTGTGTCTTTGTAGGCAAAAGGAAGCATATGAAGGATAGGATGACAAGAGAGGAACTCTGGTACTGCATGAGGAAGTCAGAAGTGGCCAAAAAGTATGTAAGGCTGCTGCAGGACATACAGGGAGTGCAGAATTATTAGGCAAATGAGTATTTTGTCCACATCATCCTCTTCATGCATGTTGTCTTACTCCAAGCTGTATAGGCTCGAAAGCCTACTACCAATTAAGCATATTAGGTGATGTGCATCTCTGTAATGAGAAGGGGTGTGGTCTAATGACATCAACACCCTATATCAGGTGTGCATAATTATTAGGCAACGTCCTTTCCTTTGGCAAAATGGGTCAAAAGAAGGACTTGACGGGCTCAGAAAAGTCAAAAATAGTGAGATATCTTGCAGAGGGATGCAGCAGTCTCAAAATTGCAAAGCTTCTGAAGCGTGATCATCGAACAATCAAGCGTTTCATTCAAAATAGTCAACAGGGTCGCAAGAAGCGTGTGGAAAAACCAAGGCGCAAAATAACTGCCCATGAACTGAGAAAAGTCAAGCGTGCAGCTGCCAAGATGCCACTTGCCACCAGTTTGGCCATATTTCAGAGCTGCAACATCACTGGAGTGCCCAAAAGCACAAGGTGTGCAATACTCAGAGACATGGCCAAGGTAAGAAAGGCTGAAAGACGACCACCACTGAACAAGACACACAAGCTGAAACGTCAAGACTGGGCCAAGAAATATCTCAAGACTGGTTTTTCTAAGGTTTTATGGACTGATGAAATGAGAGTGAGTCTTGATGGGCCAGATGGATGGGCCCGTGGCTGGATTGGTAAAGGGCAGAGAGCTCCAGTCCGACTCAGACGCCAGCAAGGTGGAGGTGGAGTACTGGTTTGGGCTGGTATCATCAAAGATGAGCTTGTGGGGCCTTTTCGGGTTGAGGATGGAGTCAAGCTCAACTCCCAGTCCTACTGCCAGTTTCTGGAAGACACCTTCTTCAAGCAGTGGTACAGGAAGAAGTCTGCATCCTTCAAGAAAAACATGATTTTCATGCAGGACAATGCTCCATCACACGCGTCCAAGTACTCCACAGCGTGGCTGGCAAGAAAGGGTATAAAAGAAGAAAAACTAATGACATGGCCACCTTGTTCACCTGATCTGAACCCCATTGAGAACCTGTGGTCCATCATCAAATGTGAGATTTACAAGGAGGGAAAACAGTACACCTCTCTGAACAGTGTCTGGGAGGCTGTGGTTGCTGCTGCACGCAATGTTGATGGTGAACAGATCAAAACACTGACAGAATCCATGGATGGCAGGCTTTTGAGTGTCCTTGCAAAGAAAGGTGGCTATATTGGTCGCTGATTTGTTTTTGTTTTGTTTTTGAATGTCAGAAATGTATATTTGTGAATGTGGAGATGTTATATTGGTTTTACTGGTAAAAATAAATAATTGAAATGGGTATATATTTGTTTTTTGTTGAGTTGCCTAATAATTATGCACAGTAATAGTCACCTGCACACACAGATATCCCCCTAAAATAGCTAAAACTAAAAACAAACTAAAAACTACTTCCAAAAACATTCAGCTTTGATATTAATGAGTTTTGTGGGTTCATTGAGATCATGGTTGTTGTTCAATAATAAAATTATTCCTCAAAAATACAACTTGCCTAATAATTCTGCACTCCCTGTATATGAGGACAATGACGATCGTGAGGTCTGTGGTAGTAGTGACAGATTAGTTTGAGGTGGGTGTGGGATTACATCAGGGATCAGCTCTGAGCCACCTACTTTCTTGCAGTGGTGATAGGCAGGCTGACAGATGAGGTCAGGCAGGAGCCTCCATGGACTATAATGTTTGCAGATGACATTGTGAGAGTAGGGAGCAGGTGGAAGAGAGTCTGGAGAGGTGATGGTATGCCCTAGAGAGACTAGGGCATTACTTCTCAAAGTCCAGAGAAGCAAGACAGAATACATGTGTGTGAGATGGAAAGATGAGCATGCAAAGAGTAGAGGCAGTGAAGGTAGATGAGTTTAAATACCTCGGGCCAACCATCCAAAGAAATGGACAATGCAGAGGAGAGCTCAAGAAGAGAGTGCAGGTAGGGTGGAGCAGGTGGAGATGAATGTCAAGTGGTGATTTGTGACAGAAGGATATCAGAAAGAGTGAAAGGGAAAGTTTAAAAGGTGATAGTGAGAGATCTGCTATGATGTAGTGGCACTGACAAAAAGATAGGAAACAGTGCTGGAGGTGCAAGAGTTGAAGATACTAGGATTTTGATTTGGAAACAGTTGTGACAGTTTTCCAGGTTATAGTGAGTAATTAGTCTGTGTGGCTGAAATAAAGCTGTGATGATGTGCAAATACTTATTCAGTAAAAAATTAAAAAAGTTAATGTTTGCGGAAATGAATGAAGCAACAGAAACCTAGGCCTAGAGTAACAGCTAATATCTACTAAGTGCACACTTAAGTAGCTTGTTGTTATAACTTTTTTGTCCAAGAGACCTTCATGTGATGTCAGCACATGAGGAAACCCGTTCAGTAGCTGAGAGGTCCTTTCTAATGATTAGCTAATGACTTTAGTGTACCTGTGAATAGATTAACCCAAAACAGACTCTAATAAATCTTCTTTGGATCCCCCACTTTGTGGATTTGCTCATGAAGAACAGCAGAGCTATGCCTCAGAAGCATCAGCTGATTTGGATTATGGGACATAATCAGGGCTGAGCCCAGCGCAGAGCTCCCAATCCATTTGTTTAGTAAGATTTGCACCTGTCGCTCTCCAAGTCCCGCCATACTGCTGAATGCAGTATAAACAAAGACTTCTAAATGAGTAAAAACTAAATTCTGATTGAATTATGTGGGCTTCATTCCAACAGACACAAAACTGAAATAAATATAATTCTTTTTTATTTTACAAATTACATTTGCTTGGAATAAATTTTGATTTCTAATTCCTAAAGTGGAGAAGATTAGCAGCCCAATTAGTTTTAAGTTAGGGCGCAAGTGAACCGTGAATTTGAACGGAAAAGAAACAGTCAGGAGGGAAAGAAGCAAATTGAGGAAAACAAAACACACCATGTTGACTGTACTTTAAATAAAATGTACCAGACAGATGGTTGAAAAATGTAATTCTGGCCCTATTATCGACTTTTCATTTTCTGGTCTCACTGGGAACCCACTCTATCATGCTGACACTTCGAGTGTAGTTAGCTTGCTGACAGTGACTGCCTTTCTGTTCACGGCGGACCAAATCACCGAGTCCTGACTCTGAAGGAAACTGAAAATTTCAGTAAATCATTTGCTGTCATCCCACTCAGAAGAATAAATGACTCAACACACAAAAGTAGTTTTCAAAGTTGATCATAACGCTTGCAAAGAGAAACCCTAGATAGACTGGGCATAGACAAACAGTAGGACATGCTAAAAGGCCAATTTCTAACATTGGCTGTTTCAACAGCTGCGGTTTCTTTCAGCTATGACCACAACGGTTCCTTGGAGAGTACTTTGACCACGATGATGAAGTTTCTTTATTGTCAATGAAAAAGTAATCCAATCCATGTTTTTCCAGCTTTATCCAGCTATTGAACTAAAGCTACGACATAATATCTAAATTAACCGTGGCCAAGTCATTTTTCTGGTTAAACAAAACTTAACTGTGGCTGTCTGAGAAGTGTAAATTAGCAATTTAGGAAGGTGCTGACAAACTGATATGTGGGCTTAGATTTAGACATATTATTTAAGACACAGAAATATTCCCCATGCTGTAATTTGTGTCTAAAATATTTCAATTACCCTGTAAAGATAGCAAACTCTGTGTTCATTAAAATGAAATCACATGGTATATACTTTCAGTAAGGACGTAGCTATTTATTTATATATAATTTTTGACTTATCCTATCGCTTTTTAAATTATAGTTTGGGAGACACATTTCTCTTTGTTTCATTATGCTTACACTTTACATTAAGACAGAAAACACTGTTATTGGTGTTACTGTTCCATCCAAGCCCTTATATGTTATAAAAGAAAACATAGCTATTCTAGTGTTATTCATTTTTTAAAATTCAAATAGCTTGCATGCACTTTTGATAGACAGTATAGACAGCACTTTCCAGTGTAAGCTCTTCTTTAATTTATAAACAAATGTCTCACTGCAATCCGTGCGAGCACATTTTGTCATTTTTGCTGGGGCTGATCTTTCAGTTCCTTTCAATCAGTCGCATTTTTGTGTGGGCAAGCGATAAGCCACAATCATCCTATATCTGCTTAACCTGCAAGATCTGTGGAAAACATATTCTTCTTTATCATGTAGGCTGGACAGGAAGTTATACAATATTCACTTGTGTTTGGTTTCTTAGCTTCTATCAACCTCCCTGAATACCAAATAATCCTCTTTTAAACTGCAATACTGTGAATGACAATCTTTCCAGCTCCCCCTAGACTATTATTACAGGCTGTCGTTTTTAGAGTGTACTTAATGAAATAGGCATTTTATTCCAATGTATGTAATTTTCCAAACCCCCACACTTCGCATGCATACAGTATATAACTGTTAGGCTTGATTGGAGTAGAAGTACAGGAACAGGAACAATCACTGATGAATGGTGGGACTGCTTTTAGTGAAAAATAGAGTAATGGATTTATATACTTACATATATATACAACCAACAATAGTGATTTTACTAACAAAGATACATTACCTAATATTAAGAATTTTTACCAGAGCACATCTTTCTAACTTCATTAAATGGCTTTCCAGAATGAAAAAACATGGGAAAGGTTTTAAAATGTGTTTTGTTATCAGTGTAAATCAACACTGTGTTTCAATTCAAAGAAGAATCTCAAGTCTGAATCTCTAATCCTGTGTGAACACAGTCGTGACACTTTTATACTTAGACTGTTAAAAACTTCAGCGCCTCTGTCTACAATTCTCAATGTCACCTTTTGCCTAAGTATGAGTCTATTAAAAACATGTCATTTTGCAAAGCACAGTCGAAATATACCAGTAAAGTAACAAAAGGAGGCACATTCAACACAGAGAGTGATTTGAAAATGTATTTGTTTAGTGAAAGCAGACAATTAAATCATTTTTTTCTAATTCTCTCAAATAAGCACAGAAAAAACTTTTGTAGTTGTTGCTGTTTTTTCATGCTGGGGTGTTTCAGCTCAAAACATCAATTTCCACATAATCACAGAATTACATAAGAACTATTAGTGCTATTTTTACACTGGTAACTCTATTAAAAATACAATAGGCCTCTATGGTTTATCAGCATGTATATTTAAGTGACTGATTTGTAATTAGCCATTTATTCTGGGTCTTTTTTCATATTTTACCCTTTGCAGATTTTGACTTTGCTGGATAAGGAAAAAAAAAAGAACAAGAAATGAGCACATGGAACAATAGTAAGAAAAAACACAGTACACAGTAAAGACAGTCATGACTTAAGTATTGTCCCTAATATGAATGAACTATTAACAGCGACAACTAAGAACGCTATATCCCTTCAAACAATAATTAACAACTACATGTAAACACTTATAGCAACGTGCGAACAAAAGAACAAAAAAAAAAAGACAATGGTCTCAGAACAAAGAGAAGAAAGAAACAAAACAAGGTTTTGGTGCACATTCTTTGATCTCTGTGCAAGCAAGAGAAGTGCTATTAAAAAAAACTAATAAAGAAAAAGACAAAGTAACTGCTCAGTGAAAGCCTGCTGGCTTCACAGTCTCTCTCTCTGATTGCATGGGGTAAAGACGAGGCAGTGGCCTCTGATGAGTACTAATAGGCCTTCTAAAGCCTGATTAATGTATCGACACGCTTGGAGAGTAATTGATTGCATTCAATAAGGCTGTAGTCATCAGCAGTCTAAAAAAAAAACATTGACAACTGTGGTTCATTAACAAGGATGGTCATCAGCATACAGATTATATGGAAAAAGGAAAGGTGACTACCTCAGTTTAATTCAGATTTAACAAAGGTGTTGATTATCAGTCCTAAAGTACACTATATAAAGTAACACCAAGACTCAGACATGTTAAATCTATCTGTGGTAGATTAAAGTAAACCTGCAATTCTGATTCTTTTCAGTCTAATTAAGAAAACAAAGCAAATGAGAGAAACGGAAAAGGTTCATTTCTGTGATTGATTTTTTTAAACATTATAATTTGAAAAGATATTCAAGAAGTTAAGCACTTATTTTACAAAGGATCTATAGGACAATGCATGCAATCTGGCATCCCTTTCTCTTACTGATCAGCTCCACTGTTTAATTGTGACTTTCTTTACAGACGTAGAGCTAATGCCAAAATTAGGTTTCTTATTGCTGCTTCTTGATATTGAAAGTATTCATCAGAAATAAGACTCAGTGGTTTTTATTACTGCAAATTTGACATATATACATTTGTCACTAGCACATAGAGTGTTGCTGTTCCCACCAGTGCCCAACCTTTTTGCAAGATCAAGCAAGAGAAAAACAGTCTTTTATTCTGATTTGCCCCTTTCAAAAAGATACAGAGGAAAAAAAACCTAAACATATCAATAGCAGAAGTAAATTTACTGTAACAGTGCTCTGAATTACATCAGCCCCAACTTGTCAGTTTCACCACCATCGTTATTCAGGAAAAAACAATGATGACACAGTTAGATGACGCTTGAAGATCTTGGCTTGTTATAGCATGCCATATGTCACTGGATCAGTAGAATGCAGGACAGGGACAGAAATAACCCTTGGAAACCACTAAACCACTTGGTCTACTCACCGGGGTCAAGATTAGCAGCGTAATCACTGGCTAATAATGCCCCAATCTGCAAGATTAGCATTAAATCATGTTAATCTGTGCACCAGCACTACTTCTTTGCTTGTTTTTCGCTGCAGATGATTTTGTTCCAGTACTGTAAGGAAGTTGGATTAAGTGTCATAATTACACACACTCAACGACTTAAATGACTTGCAAAGTATTTGCAAAGAAGAATTTGGCAGAGTGACAGACCACTGCGATAAAACCCTGATAAACATCAGGAGCGGCACAAATTATCAAGTAATATTAGAGACTGACATTTCATTACTGCTGGGAGTTTAAAGAAAACCCAAACCAAAACTCTGTAACTACTAAAAAAAAAGCCCTAATGTTTTTTCATCCAATTTCTGAGCTGTAAATTAGAATTTAGTGAAAGAAAACTTTAAATTCTTAAAATGTCAGACATCAGATTGTAGTTTTTCTTTTTAAATCCATGAGCAACTGCATTAATACCAGTCTATATATTTATTTTGGATTCAGGTTTTTCTGACTCTACAAGGTGTATTTCAGTCAGTCAGCCTCACTGCAAATTGTTAAATTCTCTTTAAATTGTTGTTAATCTTGTTTTAATTCAGACTAATACCCATCCCAAGTGTTAATTTATTCTCGGTGATTTTCTCCCTCCAAAATTGTCAGTATTTTCCCCACAGACACAAAATATATCACACTATTCTGCAATTTATTCATATAACATAATTTTTAAGCGATTCTCTTTGGAGAAAGCCCCGATCACATGGGCCTAAACCAGTTGTGACCATTAAGCAACCACTGGTCACTGGGGAAAATGTGTATTCTCAGACTGGTTTGTGGGTGATTGCTGAAGGTTGACTCCAGTTGCTGTGAAATTGATTGCTAAAGCCCCAGTCTTGCAGGCCTTAAGACCAATCAGTGTATTTGCCAACTGGTTGGCAAGCGGTTGCTGGGGGATACCTTCAGTCAGTTGATGAAATTGGTCATGAAAAACCAACCTGTGATTACTTGCTATCAGATTGCGTTGTTTTGTTTTGTTTTTCCAGTTTCCACTGAAGATGCTGATTGAACTAACAACAATTTAAAAGCTACACGATTTGAAATGTGTTGGCTACAGCAGTGAAGCACTACTGTTACTCTGAAGACAAATATTCTTCATTTCCAGAGAGTGTAAGCTTTACTACCAATCAGCTCACCACCAAAGCAATAACAAGGAGGTTTGTGGCCCACCGCCCTCTCAGTGACCAATTTCCTCTAGCATCTACCAGCAACCTCCTGCAATCATTTGCCAACCCACCAGCAAATATACCTTTGCAACATAAAAGTTGCCGGGGTGTTGCTGACCAGTCTGGTGTGTCTGAGGAGTAAGCTAACATTTCTTTTTGATTTTGGTCTTGGCCACTGATCAGAAGTACTGAGGCTATTTTTTTATTTTTTGAAGGAGAAATGTAGTAATGATATGAACATAAAATTGCTGACAGGTTGTATAATCAGATGGTTGTTTGCAGAAAACAAAGTGAGAGAAAAAGGTGATGCTTTCCTCACTTTTGGAAAAAAAACAATCCATGACAGCATTTGATAATCCTACAGGGCAAGGATCTTAACTTCTTAAGCATACTTGTGAGATGCTATCTAATTTAAATATAGGTATTAAAATGTGCAGTGTAAGAGCATTTGTATTCAGAAAATGGTGATGCTGGTGGAGGAAGCTGCCCAATCAGAAGGGTGCTGTAGCTTTACTGGCAATGAAATGTATGAGATAACCATCTCACACAGAATGACACTTATTTTCATTATGTACAGATCAGATGCACATGCTGGGTGTTCATTAGACTCTGGAGATCAATAGATTTTATCCACAACAAAAAGCATCTCCGCCAAGGCAGCTCACTCTCTGGGCACTATTTACTTTTAAGAAAATAGTATTATATTTAATATTTATATATCTAGAATGATTTTTTTTGTTCATTTTAAACATACTTGTTGCAGTAAAGAAAAATACAAAGTGCAGACCTTTATTTTTTGCCCTGTTAAAATGGACAATTATACTTGACAAAAATTTGAGTATATTTATTTTTCATTATTTTTATTGATATGGATATAGTACATGTGTTGCATTCATTTCATTTTTCAGTATTTTTTATTTTTAGTAATAAACATGAAGGGAAAAAAGTTTTTTTTTTTTTTATAAATTATACTTATTTGGGGACATTGTAAATATATTCAAATTATATATTTACACCATTATAACCTGCTATTCCAAAGTACCTAACTATGTCATAATAAATTATTTAAATTCATTCTAAATAAATAACACACACACATGCAAATCCTTCCAAAAGAATAACCTCTATGTTGTAGCTATTCATAATTTAGCAGACAAAAACTACATTAATGTAGGATTAATATTCTTAGAGATTCCCAGAACCAAGAAAAGTTACTGTAGTGGATGAAATGTCAGTGAAAACAGATGTGGTAATTCACAGTGGCCTGCACAAGCAATAGGAGCAATGAGTGATTGAGTGGGACATGGGGAACTTCCACTGCAGCTATCGGTTGCCATCGACCTTTAGCTTATGGTTTCTTTTATTGCAATCAGTGGTGTACTAAAGCACTCTAAACCAAACTCTCCAGCATAGTAACAACAGCAAAATCTCTTACAAGCTTTAAATAGCCAGCGAGGCCTTTGTAGCATTTTTTTGTATTGTCTTTACAAGAAAAGAAGAGGCGTATGTAGAAAAATGAATGATAGCTCTAATCCATTCAGATGTGCTTGTGAGCCACAATGCCAGATCTGTTGAACTAGCACACCTGAAAGAAATGCAGCCATTATCAGAGTAATTAGTAACACCTGTCATTGTACTCGAACTCTCCGCCTCAAGACAAGCCTGTAGTACTTAATTAAGCTCCAAGGCAACCCAAAGGTACCACTGTGTGGCACACTGGGGACTGAATACAGGTTTGAGCCAGTTTTGTTTCTCTGCTTCACTCATTCAAGCCTGTGAATAAACCTAACCGAGATTTTTTTCCCCCCTTACACTTGAACAAATGATATTGTCCTATCAATAGACCATATTCACAACAGCCATTTTGTTTGTCACAGTGGGAAAAGCACAGCTGCATTCAGCTTTGGAGAGGTCCTGCTTTTGTGCATGCTGACTCTTTGTCACGGTTTAACTGGCACACTTTGTGGAACTCGCATCAATAATACACCTGTTCTCTCCTCGCTGTGTCAAGCCAAAACGCCGGCCATGAAAAACATCTAGACGAATTACATCAGCATCCGAAAGTTAATTGTATAATTATGAGCTTTTAAGTTATAATAAGTATAGTGTCACGGTCCTGGACTTTTTGTGTTGCTTGGGAACGTTGGATTCTTGGCTATTGTCTTTTATGATTCCTCTTTTGTTTTCTTTGTTATAGTTTTGTGAGGTTTAGCAATATTTAGTCTCTGTGTTCACTGTGCGTTCCTCCCGCCGTCTTGTTTTTGTTTTCTTCTTATTTTTGTCTGATCCTATTTCTCTGCCTCTGGTATGAATCTTCTTGTCTCTGTGTTTGACATTTCGGTTGTTTTGTATTTTATTTTATAGTCCAGTTTCTTTTATGTCCTACATCGTTCTTTGAGAATGATTTCATCCAGCAAGAGTCAGAAACCTCCAGGAACCACAGGCAGCCAGTTGCGGAATAGTACGTTTTTTGGTGTTTGTCCTGTATGGAAGACAGCTCATGAGCAATGTGAGCAATGGCATCATGTGAGAAAGCTCAACATACAGTCCAGTCCTCCTGTCCTATGTTGAAGCGTCGGTTTGTGTTCTCTCATGTAAATGGACTGGACTTAGACAAAAATTCTCTACTGTCTTTTCTAATTTCTTATTCACTGTTTTACAAACACTCATAAAAGCACCTTTTTCTCTGTCTAAGCGCTTTCTATACAACATTCACACACTGATGAATACTTCAAGAGCAACTCCACTCTCAGCATCTTACCCATGGTTACTTTGGCATACAGACTGGAGCAACAAGGGATCAAAGCACCAATCTTCTGATCAGTAATAGGAGAACATAACCTGCTCTACCCCCTGAGCCTCAACCACCCCGTGTGCAGCCCTGTTTGTCCCAGGATGAAATCCTTGGCTGTCCTTCTTTCTTTTATATTTCTAAACCTTTGTACTTGTTGTAAAAAGCCTTTTGTTTATTCTTTGTCTGAATTTCTGTATCTGGATCCTCACTCCACATACTCTGAGAAACACTGGAAAAGAGCTTTAACAATAATGAATCAGTAATGAATGAATGATAATCAGCATCATTCATGTCTTCAATTTTCTGAAAAATAAATAATTCTTCAAAAACCTCATTTGTATTTCTCACTTGTGTCGAGCAAACACTGTGTTGTTTGTTTCCCCTAATACATATCAGTCAATTCACAGAGAAATCAAAGATGGAAGCATGCACTGCAGGGAGCTTAAAGAGTTTATTTTGCACTTAAATGAAGATTGATGAAATCGTACCTTTAGTTGAGAGCTCATTCACTTCACTGTGACCCCCATTAAATGCCTTAATTAACTGAACATACCTTACCTTATGGACAGACTGTGTTTTTTTTACACACCCCATTGTATGCCTCTCTTTTTCAGACCTTCTTCTGTAAACCCAGTAGATAAATGCACCGAGTTGCTACCATGTGACAGGCTGATTAAATATTTGGAAGAAGTTGAAGAGGTGTACCCAACAAAACTGCCAGTGAATGTCCAATACAGTTTTAAATATATTACATTTTAAATGGTTTGTGGCTGCAGGAATGTTAAAACTAAATAATTACCAATTTTAAAATTGCTGGTTTCCATGCATAGCAACAAGACTGGCATGTGTCACCTCAACTGCCAAGAAATAAACGATATAACCGCTATTATAATGAGTGAATAGTTGATTGACACGAGCCGTTAGCACTTCAAAAGCATAATTACTATTGCTAATTCGACATGCATGTCAGGAGTACTTGGGAACATAAAAACAGTTTAAGATTAAAACTACAAATATTTGGGTTAAATTTGGGTTAAATTTGATTAATTAATGACATCCTTAATCATGATTCTTCATTTTGGGGTAATAATGCAGATATTTACCCATAAATGAGGTCAGTCAGTTTCCTTCATTTATACAATGAAAAAAAATCTTTTTAAGATAGCTCTGTGATCAAGACAGGTCCTCTCCATACTGAGGATATAAGAACTTTGTTGGGTGTTAACTACCCACTTACACAAGAAGCAGTCT
Source organism: Perissodus microlepis (assembly GCF_051167445.1). Classification (NCBI taxonomy): domain Eukaryota; kingdom Metazoa; phylum Chordata; class Actinopteri; order Cichliformes; family Cichlidae; genus Perissodus; species Perissodus microlepis. Next base: position 26,761,980 of record NC_140466.1, on the reverse strand, counting down.
AAAGAAGCAGCTGTGAGAAATATACAATGCAGTGGTGATGAATGAGGTGTGTTCACTCCCTTAATGATATTGACTTGACGGCTTATATTCTGTTTGACTTATATTTTCATCACTATGATATTCTATCTCTGTGGATTTACCAAGAGGAGTTTTTGTGATTTGATGTTGTTCAGGCGTTCTTCTTCATCTACTCCTTATATCATATTTACTTCAATGATCAAAAGACTAACAAAGAAAATTCCTGGATTTGTTTTGTTTGAGTCACCAACATGATTTGTAGGCAAAACACAGGCCTCACATTGTCTTTATTTATTTAGTTCCTGGTTTTAGTTGCAGCAAGCCATAACAAGCTTGATCTGTCATATGGTTTGAGTTATATGAACAATCACAACTGACGTTTTGTCCTCCAGCGTTCTTCATAATGGGGTTACTCTCAAACTATTTTCTGTGGCACACTGACATTGTATTATGAGTCATTCATTTTTTTGTGTTGCATTTTTTATCTGCTGCACACTAATTAAATTTCTTGCCATGAGTCAGGGCGCTGAGGCTTTGATATTTTGCGTTTTGTCGATACAAAAATTGTCTCCTACAAGCAGGATAGCCTTTTCTAAAGGACGCTTAAGGGGTTGAATTTTTAGGAATACATTTAGAAAGTATCTGGACTAGACTAACTTCTGCATCTGTGTTTCTCTGCCTGTAGAGAGTCAGCAGTGGATCATCCATCACTCCTTTGTGGACATGTCAGTGTGAAAAGCTGCCAGAAGGCTCTCCACTACACACCCCTCATGTTTGGAGTATATTGTGGATGTGTTTATGGTTTACTCTGGGTTATTTTTTTCTAGTTTTTGTGGTTTTCTTATTTTAGACACAGACACATATGACAAATCAGCTCCTTGAGTCCTTGTCTCCAACTTCAGAGCTCAGAGTCCCTGCTTCACATCTCTGATTGGAGTAACATGTGTTATCGTGCTGTCATATCACAGCCTTTTTCTGCAGTTCCATGGAGTTTAAAATATAAAACAAACATCAAATACTTCTTTGTAATTCCATGGAAAGTTGGTCATCCCCGATGATTTACATAAATTGTTACTGTTTCCCATGCCGTCAGTGACACTGAGAGCTCACTCCAATTGTTCACCAAGTATGTGTGGTAATAAGATGTTGGAATTATACAAGATTTGTTCTTAAATTTCGTTGTTTTTCTTATTGTGAAACTGTTTGAGAAACAAACTGAGGTGTACAATCTGTGTTATTGTGAGGTTGCATGAAAATACCAGGCAGTTTAGGCTAAACTGAATAGTTTGCAGTACTGTGGTGAATTTGCTCTATATTTTGTAATAATCCACCAGTATGCAAGAACTTATTAATCAAAATAATATTTCTATGTAAATGACCATGGCAGACCCAATGACATTTTACTGCTTTTCAGCATCTTTTATTACACACACAGCTTTTCAGCCGCCAGCCAGCCACATATCACCAACAACCATGACCGACAACAAGCACAGCTTTTTGCCGTGCAGGTGAGTCCATCTCACCTGCAGCAGCATTGCAGACCACGCCCCGCCACATTCTACTTGAAAAATGATCAAGGTGTGGTAATAGATTGAGACCCAATTGCAGGATGCGATAAACAAAGGCTGAACGTAAAGTTCCGTGTTTATTCCAAGAAAAGAACAACCACAGGTACAAGTACAGGTAACAAAAAATCCCATTAGGAACAGCATAGCTCATGGGATGACTCTACAAAGGGCGTTGGGAACTATGATATTATGGACCTAATCACAGAAAAACATACGAGGGAAATAAACTAAATGACTGATGACTTGTTTCTGTTCCTTTTTTTTTACGATCATATACTCAGTCCACGAAATAAATGCTAAAAACATTTGTTTGTGTGTGTGTGTTTTGAGATAAGGTGCCTTCAAGACCTACTGAAGGTCAAAACTTGAGATTTACATCAGCTAATACAAGTTGCAAGCTTAGCCTCGAGGAACAGAAGGAAACAAGGGTTCAAGATGTACAAGATATATCCAGTTATATCGACAACTATGAATGTAATCTATGTGATGTTAGCTAGCTAACAACGTAGCTCTTTTCTTGCACTGCTATGAGCAGTAATAGTTAAACCAGAAGTAGCCAACTGGAAGCACTCAGCCACACACTTGGATTCTAGAGCCTGACAGACATCATCTTGTGACTGGAGGCTATGGGGTTCAATACATGTGTTAAGCACTATATACACAATGCCTCCATGACGACTGACCTTTGGATTCTTTCACCTGCAAAATCCCAAAGCAACACCAGACTATATTGACTCCTAACCTACCCATGTACAAAATAGTATTTTTTTTCTTTATTCCATTTGTTTTTCTCTGATGTAGTTCTACATAATGGATGTTCGAGCCGAGCAAAATATAACTAAGATTGAGGTTAAAATAAAGTTTTTGCCATATTAATATGACACAAGATTCACTTAGCATCATACAAAAGCAGATGATAGAAACATCCTTTCCTACCTTCTTACTTTGAGTACTTATCAATATACTTTTACTTGAGTACACAACTTGAATCAGTGCTTGAACTTTTAGCTGAGTATTTTTAACACAAACATCTGTATTCCTACATAAGTGATGAATGTGTGCACTTAGGCCAACTCTGACCATTGTGCCATAATGGAGCTATGAGTTCAGTGGAGCAGACAGATAGAATGATATACTTTCACTTATATTTTTGAAACCATAAGCTTATTCTTTTGTTCAGAACATGAACCTGTCAGTGTTCTTATGGCATGGCTGAAAAGTAGGCTGATAAGAGGGCACAGGTGGCAAATCCTCATGGTGACAGTGAGGTTGAGTTAGGGTTCAGCGATGAGGAGTGTGACGGAGATTTTAAAAAAATCCTACAGCAAAAGAAATTGTCAGGGTGACCTTCTCCAAGTGTAAAGTCTGTCTCCGCTACAAGATCTTTTCTCACTTGTGGATTGTGTATATATGCGCCAGGGGTATTCCAGGGAGTTTTTACAATGGAGTGTCACAAAGAACACAAAGAACATTGAACGGTGGCCTACAGAGAATCAGGATATTTAATCAAAAACAAAATCATTGTAGAAAACGCGATCTTTTGAAGATTTATTTAGTTTCATTTCTGTGTTCTGTTGCTGATTTGTCATGTGAAAAGTGTTGTTGAACAAGTATTTAAACATAATCTCGTGTTAGATAATTATTTTGTAAGTTGGAAAAAAATGTTTAGACTTTTTGCTTAAATAAAAGTTATAATCCTACTTAAGGAGCTTAATAGTGCACAGGTTGTATCATCAAAATACATCTGAAATACCTAAAGTGAATGCAGTCATTAGTGGAATAAGAATTTACTGAGGTGTATATCTCTTTAGTGTTGCAGCTGTTGCTATTTTTAATTACTTGTTAATATTTATTACTGCTTGGTAGCTTGATCCATCACGGGGCTGGGCGGTTAATGCTACTGGTATTTGTCATGGAGTTTAATGACTTCTTAGTTTTTCTTGAGTAAAGAAAGGTAGTTTGATTTAAGCTTGAACAAGTCAATTTAAATAAAGTTTCAGTGCCTGTGGTGGAAATGCAAAGGACAGCAGACAGGTGATCACCACTAAGAGAAGCTCTGGATCTTCATCACAGAGAGTGTTTGTTCACATATGGTGGCAGATCCAAAGAGAACCAACATCTGCCGGGCATGTCTCTTTATGTGTGAAACGAGAGAACAACAAAAATCCAGCATGATGCCGACTTCAGATGCTCTCCCAACAGTGAATCAAAAGTGCATCAAAGTGTCTGTGATTCAGTGCTCTTGCCCCGACGAAGTTACATATTTTAATTACAACATCAACAACGTGGTCAATTTTTAGCACTGGCTGACACAACAGCTACTCCGTGATCTCAGACTCTTTCGTTCTCCCATATACAAAGACGAGTAGCTGGGCCGTGCCCTGGTCATCATAGCGCTCATCCAGAGCCCAGACGAAGAAAGTCTAAACCGTCTGCTTTGCTTTTCAACCGAGACAACAGATTTTCTTCAATGTCCACGATCTGCCTCCTTACAGTTCGCCTGGGGCACGCTTTCAACTGCTTCTGTTTTCTCAGGGCATATTAGTGCAGCAGAGTCCTCTTTGATAAACTCCCCATCAGGTAATGGCTTATTGTTTTTTGTGATTTTGTGGGAAAACACAAAGCTGGTCTTGACTGCTTCATCCCTGGATGTGTAAAACTTGATAAAAATGACACTTGTAATGCTCGTCTAAGCTATAATAATGCAATTAATCTGCAAAATATGATGTAACTAAAGCTATAGAATTAATAGTATCCAGTAGAAAGTACAGTAATTGCATCCAAAATAAGTTGGAGTGAAAGCAGAATAACATGGAAACATGAAGTGAAGGTATCTTTCCATATGCTTATCTAATGGTGCTGGGCATTGTGAGATGAACAGCACACTAATCCCGCATTTTGCTAATGATGATGCAAATCTACTCCAACCCCACCACGACCGCCATCCCAAAGAGTGATTAAAAAAAAGTGCACTGTAACATTCTTTCCATGATGCAAATTCTAACCTATGCAGTTGAGGGTACACAGAGCGTTCATGTTTTTAATGTATTGCGAGTGTGTTTACAGTCTCTGTAGGTTATTTGTCCTGGGTTTAGCAGTTTGCTTATGTTGGACCCAGACATATTGGAGAAAAACTGCCTGAGTACCTGTTCCTGCTAACAGAGCTCTGGAGGTCCAGCCTCTATCACGTCTCCGATCAGAATAACATGTCTTACCTCTGCTCAAGTTGTTATTACTGAGACAATATAGATCAGTCCCCAGGAACACATCTGTGGATAAAACATGAACATCTGGTATAGTTCTTTGCAAGAATCTTTTGTGAACTCCATATATGTTAATAAATACACTGTAATAGCAGGCGCCTGTTATGTTCAACCAAGTGAATATTCCCAGTCTTTCTAGAGCCAAAAGTTAAATGTTAAAAAGCAAATCTACTTGACTGTTACCAAGGAAGTACTTTTTTTTATGTTCTCCTTTTAATATGAACGACCATCTGAGTCCATTCAAATTTAGCTCTCTAACATGGCAAAGAACATTTTCTCATCTGTAATGCATCTACTCTTCTGATGGTTTGGTTTCTCTTCATGCAGGGAAAGCTCCAAGCTAACCGTAACGTGTTACTACAATTCACGTACGGTCTGTTTTTGGCCAGCTCCGTCTGTGGTGACAGCAACAAAAATAAACACAGGAACATGGCGCAATGTTCTCAACTAGTGTATAACATGGAGAATTTACTCCTAACATTCATTTTTTTCACTTCTGCATCTCTATGGAAATCTGCTGCACTCCAGAATGCAAAGCATATGTGGCTATCAAAAGGCATTTACTTCAAACCTACAGAGCACGCAAGGCAGTTGGGTCAGATTGAGGTTAGATCATGTTGTCCTCAAAAATGAATAACTTGAATTAGCTTGGAACTGGACCTAGACCACCTCCTTCAAAGGAATTTGGACAAAGGGTTCACCTCTGCACAAACAAACCACGCAAAAAGGGGAAACAAATCACAGTTTGCATGCTAACACAAGGCTGTGGGACATGTCACCCATGGAAAATGAAAAAAAAAGAAAGAAAAGCTGCAATAAATGATAACGATTCATATTTTTTGTTTGATCAAACATCAAGGTCAAATGACTTTACATAGCATATAGTAGCTATTAAAGGCCCATCTTCAATATGAGCTATCAGCTAGTATCACAGGAATAAAAAGTTATTGCAATGGCACAGAAACAGTCTTAGGATTTATTTTTATTTATTTTTTGTTAACTATCAGCTTATAAAAAGAGAACAAAGAAGACCAGCAGATTGAGGAGCTCCATGTCTGTGTTCACAGAGGCTGGAAACGTTTGCATTTGCATGTTTACCAAGATGAGTGGCCTTATGATGCCAACAAATATGTTCTTTATGAATGATCTTGCAGAGATTTTGAGACTTTGGAGACACTGGGTATCTGAAAATCTAAGGTAATATTTAATCTATATATACGAACTGAAAACCTCATACTACTAATTACTGAAAGTAAAATAAAGGGTCATATAAGTTTATCATGATGTAAAAACACAAGGGACAGGTCAAAGTTAATGGCTACTTAAAATTCCTTCCATTTTTCATTTTTGTTCAGACAAACCAACAAACAAAAACATCCCAGAGTCACTCCTGTTCCATTCCTATCTAAGAGACGAGGGAACCACATACTTGTACATCACTAATACATTGCCATGTTATCCATCTCCTGTAAAAAGAAAACATTAAACTTGACAAACAGTTCATGAAAAATCCAACTCAGTTCTTCAGGATTGTTGCATAAAAGACTTAAGGACTCCTCATGAGGCTCAAGATTGAGTGTTCTCTACTCAACACTGCACATAATCCTGGGAATACTGTGATAGATTTCGTTCTATAATCCACTCTTTAAATAAGGTTACTCGAATGAATCAAACGTGCTAATTGAGAAGACAGTGTGTCATAATGAGAATTAAGAGAACCATGTGGGGCAGACAGTAAAATATGGATTTGTCTTGTAAGTAACCAATTTGATTACAAAGAACTAAGACAATAGAATCCAAAGAAAGGCCATTATTAGGGCTAATTCTTCAATCTTCATTTCGACAATTACAGAGTTTCATTAGGATTTAAATGCCACGTTGATCCCTGACAAAGTCCTTGAATAGCTGAATTCAAATTAATATCGAAAGGAAGGAAATTCTGTGGGTACAAAAGGAAGAAGGAGAACTGTTATTCAAATGTCACATCAGTTACATTATGTCTGTCTGAAAATGGAACATTCAGGCATTTTCTCTGTTCAGTAAGTAGCAAAAAGAACATCCATTATTGAAGGCTGTTGTGAAGATTTAATCGCACTACTGTTACCAATGCTGCTTATTGATTCAGTATTTATTTATTAATTTAATAAGAAGACGCACATAAGAAATATTAGTGTCAAAGATTTGTCTGACAAAATATGACATTAAATGATAAGCTGGTGTTTATTAAACGGGTCCAACTGAAACCTTAATGTTGAAACTGATTATTTAAACCGTTAATTGATGCTTTTATAATTTCAGAATAAATTGCTGAACACATCTATAGCTACACAGTTAGTTATTAGCTAGAAACTATGAATGGAAGTTCAGATAATATACAGATAATATAACTGTTCCAGTGAAAGGTTGGTAAGCATCTTCAGCCTGTGTGCAATGCACATGTGCTACATGTTTCTACAGGTTGCACAACAGACCCTTTCGGTCTGAGTGTGCAAAATGTAACCACGCTTTTTGAACATTTATTGCTCTCTGACACTGTCATTAGGAGCACGGTATGTTTATTAGAAAATACACATTTTAATCTTATTAAATTAGATAAAAAATATGCACAATAACATTTATTTAAGAGTGATTAATCAAGCTATAGTAAATCTTTCTTATATTTACAAAAATAAACCCACACACATTCTGTTGCATAGACAAATTTGTTTTTCATTTTTTCTGTTAGAAATGGCATTCATCAATAGAAATGGCATTCATCACTGGTTTCATCACCACTATCATTCTGGGAAAATCAAAAAGTCCCATTTTGTCATAGCTGCTGGTGTGTGAGACCAGCTGCAAATGATAAGTTGTCTTTTATTCCACAAATGTCTCATACACAGTTAAAATACTTAAATTATGTCTATTTAAAGATACTTAAAGATTCATTTACTGTGCTCTGAGCAAGATTTAAAAATGCATGCAAAATATGAAGGTGAATGGGTGCATCAGTTACTCAGTTAAATTACATTTATCAACATTACTATTACCTTTCTTGGTATATTTATAGCTACTGAAATAACAAATATTAGCACGACAGCTTGTATACGATTACAGCTGTAGAGCATAGAGTTCTTAATGTATTCCTGTTAAATGCTAACCTGTTTCCATTAACTTACACAGTCAGCTTTGTTACTCACACCAAGATCGGATCAGATATCTCACTTTTACCTTTGGACTGTCTTTCAACATGTTTGTCCAACAGATCAGAAATAGTCTAAATTGTAAAATTATTAATTTGTCAACTTTTATTGTTCTTTTGAAGGTTGGCACTTTATGTGCAATTCACTCCTTCATGTATACGCTAGCATTATGCTAGACTGAATCATTCACATACATATGGGAGTCTCACGTGTGTATGGTCTTACGCCAAATATGGGGCACACTATGGATAGGTCACCACTTTATTGGAGGGCTAACATACTGTATAGAGACAGACATCCACACTTAAAGCCAGTTTAGAATCACGCTTAACCTAACATGTGTTAGGTTAAGTGTGGTGGAAGCAAGAGGACCTGAGGCATGGGAAGGACATTCCTGCTGTGGGGGGACTAGGACAGCCTAGGACTAACCACTGGAGTTGCAAATCGCTTTAATCTACGTGTCTCACGTGTCTCATCTGTTCTTACAATGCAAATACAACAATGAAATGTCTCAAAACTGATTATCATAATACTTTAATAAGCCGTAAGGAAGTTACGTGGGTTACAGTTGCTCCAAGACAGTAACAGTAACAGTAACAGTAACAGACTGAGCTAATTAAATAATATGATATATTACAAAGTTTACAAATTTGAGAAATGGCTCTAATATATATAAATCGCTCAATTATAAATATCAAGAATATTACAGAGGTGAAATATATGATTGACATTAAACTCTAAACTGTGAAACTTTGTCATTTGATATTTTACTGTAAAGCATGTGCCATGTGTTGCGGCTCCTCCAACCTATGGCCGCGGCAGGCTAAACATGAGGACACAGATGACGCGCAACAATAAACGCATAAAATACACTTCTGTACCATTTGCTCCTTTTATTCCACATGCAACTGTCCAATATATAAATCAGCACATGGGATTAACTATTAGACAAATGCACAGATTGCACAAACAAATAACTGCAACTCACCAATAACTGCACTAATTACAATGCCAACTTACAATTTGGCCTATGGCATCAATTAGTGCACAAATACCACGGGTGTAACTATTGCAGTGTGCACAGTGTATTATATGAAGGAGTTGTAGAGGGAGATGGGCAGGAATGATTTCCTGTGTTGTTCAGTGGTGCTTTTTGGTAATCTCAGTGTCTCACTGAATGTGCTCCTGTGACTAGCCAGCACATCACGGAGTGGGTGAGAGGCATTATCCAGCATTGTCCTTATCTTGGACAACATCTGCCTCTCAGACACCACAACAGAGTCTAGTTCCATCCCACAACATTACTGGCCTTGCGGATCAGTTTATTGAGTCTGTTGGCATCTGTGACCCTCAACCTGCTGCCCCTGCATGCAACAGCACAGAGGATGGCACTGGCTACAACAGACTCGTGAAAAATGCTGAGCATTGTCATACAGATGTCGAAAGACCTGGCCCTTCCTGTTGAGTGCAGTGGTGTATCTGAGTTTTTGTGAAGGAAAGAAGTGAGTCAACAATCTGCACATTTTCAAGAATTAAGAGTAGAATTTAAGAGTAACATTTTGGGAGAGATTTCTGAGATCTCTCTAATTAATATTGAATGACTGTGATATTCGGACCTTCAGGCAGCACTGAAGCACATGCAGCACAAGCACTGAACACACTTAATCTCTACATCCACAAACACAAATTAACACTCCATATTTTTTTTCCATTTCTCAGCCAAAGTTCAATAAGGATAGAGTGAGGCAAAGACAAAAATGTCGTGATGGCTCAACATCCTACTTCTCACTTTTGTGTTTTCTTCCTGAACAAGAACTGAAATCAAGTCACGTCTCAAATCATCACTGAAATCTAATTGTCCTGATTTCCGGCAGAATTTTTGATTGTTGGAAATGACAGTCTTTACAGCGTCCAAAAATATGCTTTTCTACAAAGTAATTATCTTTTGAATCTTGTAACTTTGCTTCCTATTTTCAATTACATGCTGAAAAATTCGCAATGAGGAATATGTTATTTTACTGTACATTAATTCAGATCATACCCCATTCAATATGATAATTGGCGGTCGGTCCATTACTCCTAATTAAATCAGTCATCATCCGTAGATTTAAAACTGCACGTTAGTCCCCGTTGGGAGCATTTATGGCCCTCTACTCATCAGAGACAAATCGAAATCCAAAGCACACGAAGAGCAAACTCAAACCCCACTCTTGTATTTCTTTACTTTATTTATTCATGTATTTATTTTATTTTATTTAGATGTATTTTTCTTAGTTACACGGGTTCTGTAATCAACCACAGTTACTACACAGTTTGGGTTTTTTTTACATCTAGTTTTAGTTTTTAGTTTAGTTTTTGTAACTTTGGTATCAACTAATTATAAATCTGCACTATAGAGTATGCTCTCACTGTGTAAGTTTGAACTGCTGGTTAGCATATTGACATGTCTGCCACATGGTTGGATGGCTCCTTTTTTTTTATCCCCATATCTCAAATCTAATTTCCCTCTTCGTTGACACTTTAATTCATACCCCTCAAATAACTTCTTAGAAAAACACAATTTACAGCCGTAATATAATGAGACTGTCAAAAGACCACAGCCCACATTTATACAAGTTCTCCGCTCCTGGAGGAACGATTTTTTTCACAGACAAGGTGATTTTTTTCATTGTGAATACAAGTAAAGGAAGTGGAATAAATATTATACATTAAAAAAGCACCATTATTATTTAGTATGTAGCACTGAAAAGTTTCAAGTTTTTATCTCTTGTAAGATTTGAAACTTATCAGTGTGTAATCTAATTTATGGCACTGAAGCGCGGTCAGAGTTACTACATTAAAGCAAAGTTTTTCTGATTAGAAACAATTCATTTTAGGGCTGTTGAAGGGATATTCACTTGGACTATCTAGTACAGTTGAGTACTAGTGCACGCTACAAAATAACATATCATGCTGTGCCAATGATGTGAGCACAAACAAATAATAACAAAAACAACAACGACAGCAAAAATCAAACAAACAAACGACTATTACAACGTAAGACCACATAGGCCTCATCTCAAGGCTCAAAAATAACTTCTTTTCTTGTGCGTCACCCAAGTGAACTCCGCCATCTGCTGAACTCTGCCTCTGCCTACACACTTAAAATCCTCACACACACAATGATGCATAGTGAGCACAGATAAAACACACAGTTCAACCATAATACTTCACACTTCGCTTTTTTTTTGTATTCTTTATTTCACCTTTTTCCATATAATATGGATTTGTCTTTCAGGATATTTTTACTACTGCTGCTGTATTTTTTTTTTTTTAATGTCACCAGAGTCACTATGAAACGAATGTAACAATATCTTTCAGGTTTTAACCACTACAGTGCCCAAATGTAGTACACTGGACTTCATATGTTGAAGAGTCAAATGATGTGTTGATACTGTTATATGTGAGGCATGTTAGATGGTCTTGTCTTTAAATAAAATAGTTGCTTTTCCAAAGTGTTATAGATGCATAAATGGATCGTTTTAGCCTTACAATATAGCAAGCACAATTTAAGTTTTGTGGATGTTGTTTAAATGTTATTGCAGTGAAATGAAAATGGCACATGGTTTTCTCAGGTATTATAGGTGCATTAGTGCTAAAAATTTGAGCCCATTCGCATGTGGTTGATAGGCAACATGATGATGTCATAATGTAGATAAGAACCTTCAAGAAGTACATATATGGATCTCTTCTCATCACGCAGGAAGAGCTTGTGATGATATTGTATGAAAACTAACAGAGGTATAATATCATAAAAATATTATTTTTGTTAGCTCATTGGATTTTACAGCAAAATCCTAAATACAAATTGAATTTGTATATGTAAATATATCAAAATGAGCTAAAAAAATAAAAATAAAGCCTATGGACTGTAGGTGGTGTCTTATTTGCAGCATTTTTGAATTGGCAAAGAAACAATTCAATATAATATTTAATAGATTTTACTCCAGCATAATCCACAGTTGTATCTACCCCCCCCTTTTTTTTTTTTACCAGCCTTTTAATTCCAATTCCAATAATTAAAAAAAAAAATTTCTCCCTATGTATCTGGGTCTTTTTTAACTAGTGGCATTTTGTACCCTTCTGGTTAGCCACCGAAAATACATGTCTGCCACATTCCTGTCACAGATGGATTTGGAAAATTCTAATTTAGAAGCTGGGCTGTCCACACACACATACATGAATCTATGTAAGCCTAAATGCATGCATGCCTGTCAGTGTTGCGACTTCCACGATTGCCCGGTTTCAGGTTACCAGCCACCTCTCCCTCGCTGCTCCTGTGTTTCACTCTGTCGTTTTTGCTGCCGCTTCCAGGAGTCTGGCTGTCTGCACTCTAAATAGAGTTGACCTCAATGCAAACTTTGTGCTGCTACTGTCTTTAACTCTGCACGGAAGGTGATACATATGCAATATGCACATATGTAAGTGTGTGTCTTTGTGTGCATCTGTTTGTGTACACACAAGTCCATAAGAATTTATTGCAAAAGAAAAGACGTGAAGACAACTACAGCTATACTTGCGAGCTACGTTAGCTCACTTGTGGAATTTGGTCTGGTATGTGCAAAAACATAACTGTATTCTCTACAGCTGAGGTTTTATATGATGCAACAACGTGAAATTTTGTCATTCGTACCACAACTCCGTTGTGCATCCTGAAATACATCAGAATCAGAATATGCTTCTAAACCACTGGAACCAACACACGGCTACCATACAAATCACATCTGGCATGTTTCTGACAGAGGAAGGTTGAATTGCTCTGTATGCCCCACAGAAGAATGGGAAAGATGAAGATAAACATATAGTACATGATAAAGTTACTGAAGTAATGATGTGACGAGCCTGTAATTGTATGGGAGAGTCACTGAACTTTTCTTGCCAAGAAAAACATACAGTAAACTCTACGAACACATAATTTTCAGGAAAGCTTATATGAACTCTAAACCTGCATGATGCATACTGCAAACTGTCATGTAGCATTGATTCATAAACATAATAGGAAGTTTCCAGACAAGCTGGATTCATAATTCACTGCAACAGTCAGCATCTTTGAATTCACTAAGAACTAAAATCACCCAAAGTTTCATGGATTAAAACCATCTTACTGGTTGGCAGGTTAGCACAAAACATGACACCGTAAGCCTGATAGACTGTTTGTCAAACTGATAGTAGATCACTTTGAAATGACACGGGATATTGTTTATATTGATTTATACTTCTAGCTTTCTTAACCAGCCTTTGTGACCTTTAAATTGCAACTGAAAGATTTCAGGGAAGATCGAAAACTCTGTTATCAGAATGGACTCTGTTATTAGCTAGCTTGATTAGCCAAGGCAGTCCCTTACACTCTTTAATGTTTGCTAAAATCCAATCTCTACATCTCCAGTTTGGAGGGCAGATGAAACAAGAAGGCTGACACGCACACCTAAGGTGATGTGAGTTCAGAGAAAAAGGGTTAATTAGGTTTAATTCAAAGCTGTTATTTACTCACTACCTTCAGAGGTGCTTACTCAGCAAAGCAAAGAAGAGAGGTGACTTCAAAAGAGCCTGGCAACTTTAAACAGTGGAGGATGCACATTAGATTGCATTCTTTCAGTTCATATTGCATGACTTTTAGAAGTCAGAAAGGTTGGGTATGGAGCAGACATGAAGGGGAGATGTCAAAAGATACATTTACAGATGTAAAGACCTAATTAGCAGAGTGGCACATATACTGTGGGGGTGGAGTGGCTGCCATTCAGATACTGAATCCTGTCAAAATGTCATGCATTGTATAAAATGATTATTGGACTTTGACACTGAAATGTCACGGGTAACATCTTACTGTTTTGCTGTGTTATCCGTTGGTATTTGAGAAAGTCCCTAATTAACACATCCGCCAAAACTGTCAAAACAAAAATGTGTCTTACCTGTCACAAACACTTCATCATATTCAGTGGCAGCCCTGACAACCCTGACCCCTGAAAAGTGGCTGCAAAGGGCCAACAGCTGCTGTGATAGAGAGGTCGCGGAGAGAGATCACCCTCCTGTGGTGAAAGGAATTCATAATTAACACATTTCCACCTGGTTCATTCTACATCCTTTACAGACCAGACCAGGCTTTGAAAAGTCTGCATAGCTCAGGTAGATCAAAGCTGTGGAAACAGGCTCTCTCAAACTGTAAGACATCAACCCAATTAGCTTTTAAATATTCAGTATACACATGTTACCAATTAGAACCAGCTGGATAGGCTCCAGGTATACAAAGTAAGAAAATGAAATAGGAATAAGTCTAAAATGCTAATTACATCAAAATAAAAGCCTTCTGTGTGAAAAAAAAAGTTGCTATACATACGTTCGATTTTTTAGCTCTATGTGCTTTTCTTCACATCTGACTTCTCAGAGGAAAAGCTAAAATTCATATATGATAATGTGTTTGCGATGTTTTCCTTTTTAAAATCCTATTCTTTCAAGTGATAAAAATCTGTGTATTTGAGTAACAAGAATTGCAGATTTGAATATTAATAGTGCAGATAAGATGGTGTATTTTTCACATAAAGCTGAAAGGATCCTAAGCTGTTTTACACATCTTGTCATTGGAGCAGAAATTGTTTTCCATTTTCATAACTGTCCAAAAACACAGAACGCGAATGACAGTGTGCGGAGGTGTAAACGACGTTAACAGCAAGTGTGCAGTCAATTGAAAATGTAACAAGAAACAACACAAGACAACAAGAAGAAACAAATAACTGAGGAAACCTTTTTAGGTTCATGGAAGTTGTTCTGCTGTCTGTGATCGTGGGTGATTAGGAGGACTGTGTCCCCGAGGGGCTAAGCCCACATAAAACCCTTCACTCTCACTTGTCTCTCCTGCACTGAGCCTCTCTGGGGAGGCAGAAATCACCCAGTGTGCTAGAGATGTGTCACCGTGCGATATGTGTGTGAGAAATGGATTTTGATTATTTGGGGGAAGAAGAGGCTTCTGGGTGGAGTAATGCCTGATAACACTGTCACTAAGGTAATCATCCATGACAAATTCTTCCTCAGCGGAGAGGTGGGCAGCCACAGATGCTGATTCTGGAAACCTGTAAAACCAGTAGTTGCCAGCGGTGAGTTTAGCTCCAGTGAGACTCAGACCATGTAGACACTCTGCCTCTCGAACCTTCTGGTGCCAGCTGGTCAATGTCAAAGCAGCAAATCCAACATCCCTAATGACTTCCTTTTGGTAATCATCTACCATATTATGGAATTTAGTATGCTGAGGTTATAGTCATCTCTCTCAAACCTTACATGCATCCTTTATTGTCCATGTGTGATTGCTTGGCTACAAATATAAAACAACATGGCTTTGTACTCATAGCTAAACACTAATACCATCAACTACCATGCTTCCCAATTACAATGCTATTATTCAGCATGCTGACATACTATGGCGTTATTTTTGTGCAAGTGTTGCATTTTGAGGAGAAATTTATTTTGAGCGAAGAAAAGCTGAATTTGAGTGAACAAAATTCATTGCTGCTTGCAGAAAATGTATTTCAGTGTTTGCTATTATCCACACACACACACAATAGCAGCCCCTCTCGCTCAGTTTTTGCATTTGCGCTCGCTCGCAATGTGTTGCTCGCGCTCTCAACATTTCTGCCTGTGCGCGCTCAACTCTTTCTGTACACCGTTATATTTGTGCCACAAAACCAGCCAATCACAGACTTGGATGCAAAAAAATCTGATTGGCTGTTATGGTCTCCAATCAGCTCGAAATGACGAAATGCAATATCCCAGAATCCATTTCGTCCAAAACTCAAACGAGGCAGTGGCGGAGGAACACAGAGTGGCGGAGTTTGAAATATTACTCTTTCTGGGGCACAAAATAAAGATATTTTCATGCGAGAATGGTGCTGTGTAAACTTCAAATATCTGCTCGATTCATCAAGACATCTCATATTTGCATAAGTGCTCTAACGTTTTCGGAGATGCCTGTTACCCACCAGCTGACCAGGTGGTCACTCGGGTTAAACATAATATAAAAGGCTGAACTGACAAAAAATCGACCGACTACACCACCAGGTATTATAGGAAAAACCATAAAGCCTTTGAACTAAAACAAACGCTGTTGTGACAGTGATGTACACTGTCTTTTTGGTATATATGTATGATTTGTATCAACTTCATGTTTCCAAACCGATATCATGAGCAGCAGCTTTTACAGCTGTGGCTCCAGCAAACATCAGCTGATACTAGAAAGTAATATTAAATTAATTCTAACAACAACTGATCAAGCTTGAACGTGCTGCTGTTGTTGTTTAGCGCAACATCCGCTGGTTTCCTGTTTCTGGCGCAAAGTGGGAGATAATCAAACAAGAGAGACGATCAGCTGATCATTGACCAGTTTCATGATTGAAGTAGCAACAGGAGAGGGAGGGGAGAGAATGAGAGAAGAAGAGGCAGTTGTGTGGCAAAAACACAGAATAACTCCAGCTTTGTGTCTTTTTTTCATTCTAGCTGAAGTACGGGACTAATCGCGTTCCTCCTCTCAATACGGATGTATTGTAATTGGTCCAGCCCAGAGTTGATCATGACCAATTGGCTAATCCACCACCTTTCATTGTTTATACTGTTACAAAAACAAACAAACAAACATAAAAATGAAAAATCACCATCAGCCCACCGGGCAAATGTCCGGTATGCCCAATGGCCAGTCCAGCTATGCGGTCAGCTGGTGGGTAACAGGCATCTCTGAAAACGTTAGAGCACTTATGTGATGTCTTGATGAATCGAGCAGATATTTGAAGTTTACACAGCACCATTCTCGCATGAAAATGTCTTAAAAGTTTATTTTGTGACCCAGAAAGAGTAATATTTCAAACACCGCCACTCTGTGTTCCTCCGCCACTGCCTCGTTTGAGTTTTGGACGAAATGGATTCTGGGATATTGCATTTCGTCATTTCGAGCTGATTGGACAAAACAGCCAATCAGATTTTTTTGCATCCAAGTCTGTGATTGGCTGGTTTTGTGGCACAAATATAACGGTGTACAGAAAGAGTTGAGCGGGCACGGGCAGAAATGTTGAGAGCGCGAGCAACACATTGCGAGCGAGCGCAAATGCAAAAACTGAGCGAGACGGGCTGCTATTGTGTGTGTGTGTGGATAATAGCAAACACTGAAATACATTTTTTGCACGCAGCAATGAATTTTGTTCACTCAAATTCAGCTTTTCTTCGCTGAAAATAAATTTCTCCTCAAAATGCAACACTTGCACCTGCAAACCTTTTTTACGTGCGCTCAATTTTTTTTTATGTGCGCTCAGAATAGTGGCACAAAAATAACGCCATAACATACTAGTATTTAGTAATTAGCATTAAACACAAGAATCAGATGGGGATAATATAAACACTAGTGAGCAATGCTGTCATTGGAAAAATAATATTTGTACAGGAGATCAGGAAAGTCAAGAGGTTCAGCCTCTAAGCTGCATGAATGCCTGTTCCAGATTTTCTATCAATCCATCCAATATTGTAAAGATCCAACACTTAAAAACCTCGAATGGGAATTCCATGATGCTACCAATGAAATTCAGACATCAACAAAGTCTTTAGTTTTTGAATATCCCATATTTATGTCCACTAAGCCAAGCTTTCCAAGGAATGCTAAAATATGTAATATATATATATATATATAAATAAAAAAAAAATTCCCCTCTCACCCCTGCAGTCAATCCTTCAAGCTCGGGTCCTCTACCAGAGGCCTGGGAGCTTGAGGGTCCTGTCCAGTATCTTAGTTGTTCCTAGGACTGCGCTCTTCTGGACAGAGATCTCCGATGTTGTTCCTGGGATCTGCTGGAGCCACTCGCCTAGCTTGGGAGTCACTGCACCTAGTGCTCCGAATACCACTGGGACCACTGTTACCTTCACCCTCCACATCTTCTCCAGCTCTTCTCTGAGCCCTTGGTACTTCTCTAGCTTCTCGTGTTCCTTCTTCCTGATGTTGCTGTCATTCAGTATCGCTACATCTGTCACTACGGCCGTCTTCTTCTGTTTGTCTACCACCACTATGTCTGGTTGGTTAGCTATCACCATTTTGCCCGTCTGTATCTTGAAGTCCCACAGGATCTTAGCTCGGTCATTCTCCACCACCCTTGGGAACATCTCCCATCTCCTCGTGACTTCCATTTGAGGGGGCAAAGCATTACCAAGAAGTCAATGTCTAACTTTTTGCTAATTTTATATAATATACTTCTCAACCCTTAAAGAAGTGCTTCTTTTGTTAATTTAGATTTACTGCATTGAATAAGTTTCAATGGCTGCACCGTAATTCTTATATGTGTAAACTGACATATATACTGTGCCGGATACTACTTAATAAAAACACTTCTAACAAAATCTGTAAAAATATTTTGACATCATCACAGCTTTTTTATTCCTATTCTCTGCATATTTACACAATGCTTTTGATTCTTTCACACATTTGCTCTTACTAGTATCACCCTCTGACACTAAGTCTCTCAGGAAGAACACAAACAACTCGCGCATTAATTAAAATGGTGGTGAGGAGGGCTTGCAAGTGGTTTGATGGAGAGTGTTGCTTTCTATCTAATTTCAGATTAAATTCTCCTCAGAAGCAGTGGCACCATGGAATGGAACAAAATTGCCTCTTTGATTATAGAAGCTATTCTAGATTACTTTCTCTCATAACTTTCATTTCCAAAACTTTTAGCCTCACTGAAAATGAAATGTCTTTTTCTCTTGGTTAAATATAAAAATCTATCCTACTTGTGAAACAAACAAAGAAGGGCAAACCTGCATGTACAAACAGTACGTAGTAGTAAGTAGTAAGTCGTATATGTATCCATACATTCTATGCCTTTTTAGCATTTTTACACTACCTGTAGAAGTGGTTGAATCAATAGTTTAAACAAATTTGATGGTAATAAAACTTCAAACAACTAATTTAAGCTGCGTATTACCATGTACAGCTAAACAGGTTAAATTGTGCAACAATATTCATTTTCACCAGCCGATATAAGAGAGATTGTTTTTGTTTTATGTGTTACAATGCTAGCACAGACCACATAAAGTTAGCCCCACACAGGGACAGAAATGACCTGTGTGTACCAAAACATGAAATGACAAAATAGGTTAAAGACCTCTTGCACGGTTTATGTTAGTACATAGCTTACCACAACCGTTCAAATCTTATTTTTTAATATTATCATGGCTGCATACCACACAATTTGCCAAAGGTGCCATATTATTTACATGACATTAATCATTTGTTTACATGAGATGCAGTGATAAAAGTAGACTTTACTTTGGAAAAACTGTTGATTTAATCAGCAGTATTGATTAACCCCTGAGCATCACCAAAAAAACTGTTGGTATGGGAACTGAAAAAGGTGATAAACTTCAGATAGAGTATTTTAACAATCTTTAATACAAATCCATGAACTTTCTTATCATAAAACGTGTTTATTGATGCAGCGCCTTGATTAAAAACCCTAGCATATATTGTGTTGCCTTCTTTGGGATTATAACAACTTCCTGCTAATTACTTTTTTCATTAACATTTTTTTTCAGATGAAAGTAGTTCTTTGCCACCTACTACTTGAAAGCACACGTATATAGTGTTTTATTTTATTTTACTTTGCAAAGCACAAACAGGACTTTTATCAATAGTACTCACCCCCAACAGGTTGTGGCAGATGGCCGCCCCTCCCTGAGCCTGGTTCTGCTGGAGGTTTCTTCCTGTTAAAAAGGAGTTTTTCCTTCCCACTGTTGCCAAAGTGTTTGCTCATAGGGGGTCATATGATTGTTGGGTTTTTCTCTTTATGTATTATTGTATAGGGGCGATCGTGGCTCAAGAGTTGGGAGTTCGTCTTGTAATCGGAAGGTTGCTGGTTCGAGCCCCGGCTTGGTCAGTCTCGGTCGTTGTGTCCTTGGGCAAGACACTTCACCTGTTGCCTACTGGTGGTGGTCAGAGGGCCCGGTGGCGCCAGTGTCCGGCAGCCTCGCCTCTGTCAGTGCGCCCCAGGGTGGCTGTGGCTACAATGTAGCTTGCCATCACCAGTGTGTGAATGTGTGGATGAATGGATGGATGACTGGTTACTAGCTGAAGGATTGAATGGATGGATGACTGGTTACTAACTGGTTGCTAGCTAGCTGGGTGAAGCGCTTTGGGGTCCTTAGGGACTAGAAAAAGCACTATACAAATACGGGCTATTTGTAGGGTCTACCTTACAATATAAAGCACCTTGAGGCAACTGTTGTTGTGATTTGGTAATGTATAAATAAAATTGAATTGAATTGAATTATTAGGGAAAGTACTTATGGCCTTGTTAAAAAAAGAAACTTCAAACCTAGTGAAAAATGTCAGATCATTCAGACCAACATAAATGAAATGGGTCTATCCATCGCTTCAGCTCCAATAACCTTCTTTTTTTCCTGTTTCAGTACAGAATGGCAGGGGTATGGAACTCTGTTCCTCTTAGATTTTCCTCTAAGCACTTGATGCAAATAGTACTTTGAATCCAGGACAAAAAAATTTAAATCAAAATAAAGTTTCCATTCCCTTAAAATTACAGCATATAATAAACAATAAACAGCCCTTTATATTAAAATTTGGTGAAAAGCTAACTGCTTTTAGCTAACCAACAAACAGTAATTAGGTAATTATCTAAAAGTGAATACACCTAATAAAAGAGTATGTGAGAAACAAGTTATGTAACTTTACTAACTGCTAACTGCAGTTCATGAAGATCTATATTTGACTGGATATATGAACAAAGACTGAGCTGACTATATTTTTATTCAAAAATCAATCATGACACTGAAGAACAAATCTTACACAACTAGCAAATAGTCGAGTGTTTTTCAGTATTATCAGAACAACAATAATTTGCACAGCAGAAAATAACCTCTATTTTGTTTATCAGGTATCCCGATATGCAAATTTCAGGAACAATTTGTAGCTTATTGAGTTCAAAGCCACAACTTGTATCGGATGATAACTAAAAATGAAGTGTATAGCATGCAGACATGTAATGGCATTGCTTAGTGAGGTAAGAAAATATATTTACCATTAAAAAAATAAATAAAATGATGGTGCTGGTGTTATCAGTGACATGGTTCAGGCAAAACAAAAACAAACGAACCAAAAAAAGCAAAAAACAAAGAAAAAAACAATTTAAATTTTACTTTACTGTAATTTGTTTGATGATTAACTTTGCATGACTTATGACTTGCATGAATTCGGATAAGTGACCTGTTTAAAAAAATCCTGTGTATAAAAGCATGTGTTTTTAAGAGATATCAGACTCTCTAGTTTACCACCAGATAAAATCATTTTTGCACTGCGGGGCAGTCCATCCATCTAGTGAAGAAAATGAGCATTGATTAGCTGGAAGAACATCAATTTGCATTCAGAGTAGTCCATGATTTCCAGTTCTTAGTCATTTATCACACCGCTCACTGTATCCTTGAAACACGTTTTTTTTTTTTAACCAACTTTGTTGCCCAGCAGAAATGATTTGCCAGCTGAAATGTGATAAAATAAATGAATTTACTTATTCCTTCTATCATTTCATACAGTTGCATATTGATTTTTGTCTATTTCACATTATCTATAATATAATAATATATATAACCCTCTCTCCCCTCGTTCGCTTCGCTTCCATTTTGTCTAATACTGCTGATTGGCCATTAGACTGAAACAATATTATACACTCACATGTATTTCAAGCTTTAAAGCAGATTTTTCCGTGGGCTGTAAATCAAGTTTAAAAATATGATGTTTGGTCCTTTAAAGTCTTAAAGGCATCACAAAGGCACTCTCTCACACACAGTTTAAAGAAAGTTTTTCTTTGCAGTATTAGTTTTCTGTTTTCATATTCTGCTTCCTGTATAAGCATGTCCTGCTTCTTTATCATCACTGCATTGCCAGCTTGATAACAGAGACAAAGATAATTTAATCTGCAGCGGAGCAGCACTGGACTTCTCAAAACTGTCACTGACAGTAACTTTTGATGGCAGAGTATCATAAATTGTTTGAGACATGAATATCATTTGGCTTTTTAATTGTGGCTTTTATAATATGTTATGTCAGAGCTTAATCTAAACAAATATTTTCTTGCTTTTCCGTGAAAGTAAACAGCAGTACGTGACCCATTCTTTGTTGTAGTACTTCTACAACAAAGTCTGCTGCTCAATGCTGCAAGTGTATTAACTCAAGGTCACTCTCTTCAGTCCCTTTGTGTCAACTCATTTATCCATTTCAAGGCAGCTGTTTCACCTCTATTGGTGTACAGAATCCCATCTAGCAAACTTGCACCACCACTCTTTCTAATTTTGTTCAATTTGAACTGGTATTTGCTGGTATGCACTGCAAAATGTGTTCAATTTCAGGATATTATACCTTTACTTGAGATGGTGGGAGCATATAAAATAGAGTGATATTGGGATACTAGTGGCCTGGAGGGACTTTAATCTTACTGATTTTATTTTTGAGAACACTTTCATTTATCTTGATCTTGATCTGTTTAATGAAACATGGCTTTTCTTCTAGGTATTAACAGTATTCCCAAATTAGACAAGTAAAAAAAATTTGTACTTTTATGTTGATTGAAGCTAACCAGGATAATCTGTTGGGTATAGCTTCACAGAGAATAAAAATGTATTAATAGTGCAAGAAAATGAGTGCACTCCCATATGCTTTCACCTTATTAGCATGCTAACAAGGTAAAAGCATATCAAAAAGTTTGTAATCTGCAAAGGTAAACATAAATAAAATTACAATGTTTTAGGCCTTTTTGATTATTACTGCTTATAGCTCATGGAAATCAGAAATTCAGCATGTCAGATGACAATCGCTGACATCCTCCAAGAGGAGGCCGAGCCACAAGAGGTCATTGTTCAAAAGGTTGACCGTTCACAGAATGCTGTATGAAAGGAGCTAGAACCACCACATTCCTGATAAGAACTCACTCTCACTCTAAATAAGAACTCACTCAAGACAAGTCCTGTAGCTAAGACAAGTCGTCTTAGCTACACTAAAGATGATAAGAACTGGATTGTTGTTCAGTGTTCCCAAGTCCTCAGATGAAAGAATATTTTGGATTTAATTCGGATAACAAGATCTGACATTTTTGAAGAACAGTGGAGAGACACAAAATCCAATGCATCTGAAGTCCAGTGTTAAGTTTCCACAACCAGACTCAGGGAGGAGCAGCTATTTGCCAAAACCATTTGGGGTGAAGAGGAAAAGAAAAGAGCAGAGGGATACAGGACAACAAATAATAACTAATGATTAAATGCAGAGTGAAAAGAAATGAGTGAAGAAGAAACATAGTGCATCATGGGAACCCTTCAGCACGCTACACCTGTATTGCAGCGTAACCAAGGGAGGATTCAAGGTCATCCGATCCAGCCCAAACTATAAGCTTTATCAAAAAGGAAAGTTTCAAACCTCACCTTAAAAGGAGAGAGGGCATTTGTGTCCAAAATCTAAACAGCTTCCACAGACGTTGATGGCTCTGCCTTCCATTTTACTTTTAAATATCCTACAAACCACAAGTAAACCAGCAGTCTGAGAGAAAGCGCTCTATTGGGGTGAGAGGGCTTTATCATAGGTGGGACCTTGTTATTCAAGAACTTCTATGTAAGGAAAAGGTTTTTACAACTTCAAAGCTGCAAATATGTGAACTACCAGGAAAGGTTTTTGTGTTTCTGTGCGTGGAGAGAAACTGTGGAATATTTTGATTGTGGAGTTGCAACAATGTCCAAACATAAAGTAGTTCATGTCTCTGATTAGAAATTTGGTATGTCATACCAATTTGAATTGCACAATTAACTTTTTAAACCTGGAGGTATTGACTTTGTTGTGTGGAAGTTAAGCTAGATAAATATTAGCTGATAACTTATGGAGAACGGTTTAGATTAAACGGGTGTGCACTTCTTCTCACTCCTTTGCGATATGTATCGATATCTATCTTTTCGAAGGGTAGGTGAAGCGGTACTGAAATGTGTTTTGCTTTATTTAGTTTATTTAGTTTATTTTTTTTCCCTTTACTTTCCTAAGTGAATTTCTGTGTGTTGTTTACATGATCTAAATAAACTGAACACAACAACACAACCCTAACAGGGAGCCAATGAAGAGAAGCCAGTATCCGAGTGTGGTGAGGCGCTAACTTGTCAGGGTTTGTGACCGAGAACAAAGCTTCTCTGTCATGGACAAACATTATTAACTGAACACTCGTGCCGTTTATCGATGTTACATTTTTAACATTGTAGAGAGAGGATACTTACAATAAAAATCACTTTTTCTTTTTTCCTTCAGACTTAGTTTTTGAGAGCGGTACACTTAACAAGACCAATATTAGAACTTGCCATTGTGGAGTGCAAGCTGCAAGGACAAGTGAGCTGTAAAAGAAGAAACATTTTAAGGTAGCAGATCATTACATGAAGGAACCTTTTAAAAACAAGCGCGTCCATGCTCACAGGTGTACACACGGGTGCTCACACACACAAACTACACCCTTTTTGGCTCCTACCTCAAAGCACAGTGTGCGCTGTCGATCTTACGTGCTGCACAATAATGTTTAATATTTAGTATTTACTGTTATATTCACATATATCATCGTGATGTTGTTTATTCTATTGCTCTCATTTTCTTCTGCTTGTTTTCTTTTTTCATTCTCAACAGGTGAAATTAAAAAAGAAAAAAAAACAATAACATGTAATATTTAGTATCTACTGTTATCTACTGTTAGCTAGTTTATTGTGATGGTGTTGTTTTTATTATGTTGCTCTTTGTTGTTTGTTTTCTCTTCTGGTTTTTTATCTCCATACAGGTGATCCAGGTGCTTTGTTTGTTTTTCTTTTTTTTTCTTCCCCCCTTTCTCACCATCTCTTCTCCACTCTATTTTTATTTCTCTCCCTCTCTTTCTTTCATTCTTTCTCCCTGTCCTATCCCCCAGTCATGTCTGTCCCATCTTTAAAAAACGAAAATAAAATAAATACATAATTATAATAAAGGTCAATCAAATGGACCAATATGGCAAGGCCATGATGATCCACTTGGTAAAGTAAATCCACTTGGCATCTTTCTTGGCCTTCAGACAACAATTCTGATGGCCAAAGATCCAAACGGGACACAAAAAAAAAAAAAGTATAAACAATATTTTCATGTGAAGTATAAATTATCAACAGGAATGAAATTTTAGTGGTTTAAACAATGTCAAGAGAGGAATGTCAAGGAAATTAAGTGTCCTTCAGTTTATGCATGAATAAGCTTTTTGGTGTATTCACCTTTTCTCAAACTGTTTGGCCATGCCCAAGCAGTCAGCAATGAAAAAGCAGATCTAATGATAGAAAAAGAGGCAATTGCAGTTCTCCACTGGACACTTCTGTATGAGCTTTGACTGGGTTGCTTGGGAGAAATGAGATAGAGGTTGTGCTTTTCAGACCGATTTTGGTGAAAACAGGATCATGGATGAAGCTGCGGTAGTGGATGAAGAAGTTTCTATGGACATTATAACAATTTTTCATCATGATAGGCACCTTTTAAGTATACAGAGGAGCTTCATACTTAAAGGATAGGCTTGGATGGAGTACTGCTTTCAACATGTTTGCACACAGTATTTGTATGCTTCACTGGGTTCGTGCAACAAGGCAATTAAAAAAGAGCGATAAAAAGACTTTGCTGGCTAGTGGAGATAAGCTTCACACCACTGCTATCATACACACATTATTCCTTTTTTTGATTTCTTAAGCTGTCATTGCTTAAGGATCTCCCAGTATGCCATCTTAGATTTGAGTGTTGAGAGATTTAAAAGTGACAGTTTGAGTTTTTTGATTTGCATTCCCTCTTTCAGTTTGGAAAATCCTACATCATTAAAAATCCATCTGTATTTGCATTTACTTCAAATCTAGAAGGAAATCTTAAGCCCCTTAATGATGTGATGGATTCTACTAACAGACACAAGACTACTGTATAATATTATAATTACAGCCTTGAATCCTCCCTTAGTTACACTGCAATAAAGGTGTAGGGTGCTGAAGGGTTCCCGTGATGCACTATGTTTCTTCTTCACTTGTTTCTTTTCACTCTGCATTTAATCATTAGTTATTATTTGTTGTCCTGTATCCCTCTGCTCTTTTCTTTTCCTCTTCACCCCCAAATGATTATGGCAAATAGCTGCCCCTCCCTGAGTCTGGTTGTGCCAGAGGTTTTTTGTGTTAAAAGGAAGTTTTAAGATGTTAGGCTACAGTGGGAAGTTTTCCTTCCCACTGTAGCCTAACATCAACATGCAACATTGTTGGGGTTTTCTCTGTAATATTGCAGGGTCTGTATTATAAAGCTGTTGTAACTGATTGCAGTTGTAATTTAGTGCTATATTAATAAAATTAAATTGTCTATTTGTTGGTCTTTTCTTAAGTTGCATTGCACTTGACCTTTACGAGTCACCACATATAAATGATTGACCCATGGAGCCTATATTACTACTTATATAGTTAAATAAATATCTACTGTAATGCTAAAAATTATTTATTATTAGGTGAAAATTAAAAGAAAAAAACGAAAAGAAGCAATAAAACACTATGAAAACACCTCAGTACTGTTTCCTGTATTAACAGGAAACAGTACTGAGTACAAAAGTCTTAAAAGTAAAAGTTAATGTTCTGCAGAAAAATGTCTTCCATCGGTGTTAAATTTATTAATATTACTGCTGCATGTGTTTAAGATTGAGGTCATTTAAAATACTTTATTTATATATGTTTAATGTTCAGCATGATATTCTATAACATCACATAGTTGTGACTCTCCTGGGAGAACCAGGTATCTCTGAAAAAAACTCAGCCCTACCTCTTGATTATTCCAAAAGTATATTAAATAAAAAAATCAGCTGAAATAAAAGACTTGAGCAGTGTGTGACATGGTTAACTATCAATATCCGTAAGGGGGATTCAAATATGAATGAAAAGTGAAGGTGGAAAGTAAGATTAAACTTATTAGATTCAGACGTTCTCATAAGCCCCTTTCCCATTGGAACCTACTTGGATTGACTCGGCATAGTTCACCACGGTTGTACTTCTCTCGTGACCAGTGTTGCCAACTTAGCAACTTTGTCGCTATATTTAGCGAGTTTTCAGACCCCCTTAGCGAATTTTTTTCTAAAAAGCGACTAGCGACAAATCTGGCGACTTTTTCTGGTATTATTGGAGACTTATTTATGACGACTTTTTGACGTGAAACGCGTATCGCTCTTACTCTCAACAAGCAGCGGTGCTGCCGTGGGCACCTCACCCGTGCCAAAGCGCTCACAAGCGGAGGATAGTCCTCCCCCAGCAGCTATCGGGGCAGGAGACGTTCACACCTGTGCGTCCAAACGCCGCTCCCGCACTGACTGTAACGCAGTCAGTTCTTCCTTTACTGTTATGCTGTTTTGTGGATCACAATGTTTAAAACTACTTATAAACACACACTCTCACACACAAAGTAACTCCACCAGAGTGCCAATTTCGGGTCACTTTTGCCGGTCCAGGCCCGGATAAAGGAGCAGGGTTGGAATTGTGACATTAAAAAACAATAATTGCTAAAAGAAATTTAATTTGTAGTTCTAAATAAATTCTAACTGCATTTAGGATGTTTTTTTACTCACTTTATGTCTCTTCCACGATGTTATTTCTCTCTCCAACAATGTAGGTTACAATTACATTAGCATGACAAATTATGCAAATTAGGTGATGACGTCATTTGGCGACTTCTAGCGACTTTTAGGACAGCCAATAGCGATTTTCCTTACTAAGGAGTTGGCAACACTGCTCATGACTAGGGATGGGTACCGGTATCCGGTTCTGACATAAACGGTAGTAACCAGACCGAAAAGCAGCGCACATTTCGGTGCTTTATGTCGGTGCTTTTTTTTCCTGAGATGTCATACACTTTAGATTCTAGCCAATCATTTTACCTTTCCGAGGATAGTAGGCGGGCCCAGGTACGTACGTTCTTTTAGAGCAGAGCTACAGATTAAAAATGCCCAAGGAGAAGCGGTCAAAACTCTGGCTGTACTTCACAGCAAAAGATGCAAACTCAGCAGCCTGCAACAAGTGCTTTAAGGTGATACTGTGCAAAGGAGGTAACTCCTCGAATCTGATGAAACACCTGGCGACGTATAGCGTTTTTTTAAAAGCCAAGAAATGCACCGTATTTGATAGCTTGCTGCGAGACCTCACATCGAGCACATCTACTGCGGGTGTGGTGCCTGTTATCGGACACGGAGTTAGCAACATCCCCCAAAAACCCGAAGAGGCCTGGCCCCTAGACCTGCCAGTGTAGCAGAAATGATGACGGATGATGATGGCAGCAGCAGCCGTTCTTCTCTGCGTAAGTAGCTTAATGTTGTTCGTGTGTAAGCTAACCATGTTATTAAATTAATGCATGTAAGGTGAACTAGCAAACACCGTTGTAGTTACATGCGGCTGTCTTCTTGTTTGATGGCAGATACTCCCTTCACACTGGCCAAAAAGGTTAAAATGACCAAAGAAAAAGTGGAAAACAGCTAAACATGAGAGGTTTTTGGATAAAGTTTGTTTTTTTTCCATTGATTAAGCACTGCTTCCAGCCAAGAGTGATGCCATAAATCCCCTATAGCTGCAGAAAAGGCTAACATTGTTATCTTTTTACAAAAAAACAGCTGAACATGAGAGGTTTTTGGACCAATTTTGTGTTCTTCATTCTTTAAGCACCGGTTCGAGCACCGTTTAAGCACCGGCACCATTTCAAAAGTACCGGTTTGGTACTGGTATCGGATAAAACCTAAACGATACCCATCCCTACTCATGACTACTTTATTCTTTCTCACATTCATGTTACCAATCAATCAGTCATTTAAGTAAATTGTAGCAGAGTCAAGTGATATTCAGGTCACCCAGGAAATGTGTAATCCTACAAAAGTGTATTCCGAAGAATTTGTGAGACTGTAATATGAATTGTTTCATAACATTAGGGGTTAGAAATAGCTGAATGACACTACGACTTCATTATTGTCAGCGAGTGTCTAGCTGAAGGTCACGTGTAATGCTGACACGATAATGAGGCACAACAAGAGCAGTGATGTGTACAATTGCAGTGGATTTCAAACAGCTGAAGTCATGTTATAGTTATTTAGATATTGGCCTTCAAATGTGGCAACAAATGAACCACAGCTGAAAGCTTCTAGCTCTGTAGTTCACTAGCATCCTATATTTAACCACATTTTTCATGGATACATCCGACTGAACAAAATGTTTCAAATGAATGTTGAATGTTCTTAAAAGTGCTATGTACAACTTTAGCAAATGTTATTTTACATACATCTAAATTACATTCATAAAGATCATGCACACAATAATAATACATTAGCAATGTAAAATATTCTGAACACTTATGATATGCTATCATCAGTGTGTCTTGCTGCTGGACTCTGCTCTCCATTTCACCTGGTGTGCGTGTTTGCTTTGCTGTTTGTCTGCTCCACGGAGCAGCGAACACACCCTCACACATTGTGAAATGGAGAGCAGAGGAACACGACAAAAATAACAGTAGACTCTCACTTTGAGCAGAAATGTAGTGCGCATAATTTAGACAGCATAAATTAAATATTTGGAGCCCAAAGTTTCAGGCTGCACTCTTTTACTTTCACTTTTAATCTTGTCTCATTATAACTATGAAGAGTGCAATCAGTTTCAAAGGGAGGGATGGTCTACGATGCACACACAGCTGAGCAGGCCACAAAACACTTAACAACAAACACATAGTGTTCTCTGCTACATTAATGTTGAAAGTCAACAATCAGAGGTATCTCAAAACTTGGGCTAAATAAGGAAAACCAAAACATCAGTGAAATAGTATCTGCCTTATGATCCACCACAGCTCACAGGTTTTTGTAAGTCAGAAAGAATGTTTTGTTGTAATTGGTTGTGCAAACTAATGCGATTTAGTTTTCAAACAGTCATATCCAGGACAAATAAATCTCCCTTCTCTAAAATCTGACTAATACTCTTGTACAATGAAGGAAAGATGAATGTATAATAAACTGCCCTGATGATATTTTCATGCTAATCTTTTGATTAATCTTTTGATGGTGAAAGGTCACAACCAGACAAAGCCAATGAAGAACATTGACGCTTGCAGGGAAAAGCAATGGATTTACCTGAGAAACAGTGAAGGCTGGTTAAGAAAAACCCTCCAGTCATTCTTTTTGAAGATCTGTAATCAGTCTGACAAATACTGCTGATGATTTTGTGGATGGAGTGTGAAGCAGTTGCACGGCTGAAGCAATGCTGACAATTAGATGAGAAAATAGCAATCAGAGGCAGCAGTACATGCAGACTGCAGGTAGTGAAAAAACGAAAAACCAGAGTATGTCAGAAATGCTTTTGAAGCATCTCTGATATACTACAGGTCCACAGTTCTCTAATATGGCTGTTGTTGATGGATACATGCTTGCTTTGCTCCAAACTTTTCAAAAGAAAGAGAAGGAATGTGACAAATTCTCAACAACTGAAGGAATCAACTAGTGATATACATTTTTAGTGTGATCTGACTGTAACTAATTTGGGTACAGACAGATAAGACAATAGAAAGATAGATACAAGATGCACTGCATGAGAAACCTTCAAAGTATGTATGTTATAGGTGTTATATCTTTCATATTTACTTTACATTTTATTAAAAAAAAAATAAAGGCCAATAGACACTAGGCCCACAAGAAGAAATTACATAAACGTCGAATAATTGTGGCTTTTGGCTGAGCTTATCGGAACCAATTTGGTCAGAGGATTAATTGTGGAGGCAGTTTTATCTGTGTTCATTAGACTATAATAGATTCATATTAATAAAATGGTAATCACGCTAGTAAAGATCAGTGTTGGAGCATTTATGTAACAAATTTTGTAGACCGCCTCAGTATCAGATCAAAGCCAGGTGACAAGTGACAGGATGACCTAACATTGCCCTTGAACGTTATATTGTTTCTTTTGAATTGCCACATTTTCTCTGACAGTTACAATCCCAAATATTTAATAGCAAGTTGTCTTGTCATTTGTAAGTATAACGTTAGTGATGTTTGATTTGATTCACCACAACGTGTAAACAACAGTGCACTAAAAACATCCTTGAGGTTTCTTACAGCCCACAAGGCTTATGCTGAGTGCTATAGGCTGCAACTAATCATCCCTCAAGGCATTATTGCCTGTATAATATTCACCCGTTTATCGCTCCCTATAGATCTGACTGAAATATTTTCTCTCAGTAAAAAAAATCTCATTGTTATTCAGTGAATGCGCCGGAGCTTTGATGCATTCATGAGATAAGAATTGAGTTTCATTGTAACCCCAGTTAATGGGTTTGAGGTGAAAGGAGTGACATTTTAAAGAACATAAATAAATAAAAGAATTTTTCTGTCTATGTAACTACATCTGACAGCCTCCACAGTGTCTGTCTAGGTGATACACATGCTACATTTGCACAAAGGTCAAAACGGAAAAAAAGTTAATCTCTTAGCTTGTGTCAGTAGGTAGAAACCTCGAAACATTCTCAGTTATCAAACCTGTCAATGAACGTGCTACATGTTTAAGCAATGATTTTATCATACAATTAATCTTTCAAGAGCTTGGACAGAAACAACCACCGAATTCAGAGTGTTAAAATAAGGCTGTAGCTAGGTAAATACTTCTGTTTCAAAAGTGAACTGTCAAAATGGCTATATGTGAAATGAAGAGACCAAAGATTGCAGAGCACGTTTAACCTCCACAAGGCACACAGCTACCTGCTTCTCCACTGAACGCATATAGACAAATCAGCTGTCAAAATCAATCTAAAGAAGACGAAATGCGGACGGTTGGAGGAGTGAGTGGCAAAATAAGAAAAGGGAATTAAAGATAAACACACCACTAGTCATAACATATTATTATAACTCAAAATTCAGCTAGGCTTTTCGTTATCCAGTCCCAGTTTATTTATTTTTATTTTACTTTTGAAACTTTTTTCTGTTACTTTCCTGCCAGGTTGACATCACCTGTCTATGACACCAACAACAATGAACAGGTTGACTGCAAAATACCTCGTCGAACATCTTTGCATCATATGCACTTTTACATTTTAGTATCTTTCAGCCTGTTGTTTTGGTTTTGAGCTCTACTTTTACAAACCCTCTTTTCCTAATTTTTTTGGGGGGGTTGAGTAAACCAGCTCTTATTAAACTTCAATAGATGACCTGCAGCAATAAACGTGAAGTAATCATAGTAGGTAACTGGTGAATTTTCCCCCCATAGTGAACAACTAAAGCAAACAGCTCATCACTGTAGGCCCCCAAATGAATATTCATTGGATACAAGAGAGCTTTGGATCTTCTGGGGCCACAAGTGCCTCATTTACTGGTGTGAAAATGTTTTATTTATTTCTTATGAATAAAAAAAATAAACCTCTTCATTATCTTGCCCAGCCACGACATTGTTGTTGTTGTTGTTAACTGTGCGGCTTATTTGACTCGTATTATCTCTTCAGCAGAAAATGCACAAGTAAATTGACAGATATAGAAACATGCACTTGGACTTTGTGTAAGATTTTACTTGTCAGCTCAGGCGATGTCAGTACACGAGACAGTTTGTCACAATATTTTCATGCTTCTTCCAGAACACATGACATTATGAGGGCTACAGGACAATACCCAAACAAACACATAGAAACAGAAAATGTAGGCGCAGATAATAACTGCAGATTTACAGTGTTTTGCTGTGAAGTACAGAAAACATTAGATGACTGCCAGAAAGAATAACAGATTAATAAAGAGAACAAAGGGAAATCAGAGTTTGGTAACTATTCACTGAAGTGGAAGTGGTCAGGAAATGTGCATGATTTATTAGAATACCTTTCCTCGTTCTTCCTTTTTAATTGTGCAATAGTACATGCTCATTAGTGTCTCTCTGCTTGAGCTGACTGATTGCCTGGTACAGGTATGCATGTAGGTGGCTTTAAATATATACTGGACTATTAAATATGCATGCTGTCATAGTTTCAGGAGTCATTTTTGAATCTAATTAATGCTTAGGAACTTTCAGCTTCTTCTACCCGTTTCTTTTGTAACTCTAATTGTTGTATCTTTATGTCTGCGAGGAGTGGAGATATGCATATTACTCTTCTGGTTATTGTATTGCATAAATATTTCCTCAATACAATATAAAAATACATCAAAGTATTATCATTTGTGAATTTGCTGATGTTAACTATTTTTGACTTACAAATTTTAGTAATCAAATGAATTTTAATGAAACTGTACCAAAACAACGCATTAATCAGGAAGGTATTCATCACATTGTTAGTTTGATGCCATCAAAGCACACTTTCATAGCAGAATTAAACTGTCATGTTTGTCTGTATTCATTACAATGTCTGTTTCATTAAAAAAGAAAAAACTACTCCAATTTCAGATGCAGAAGAAGTTCGAGCTTTGTTTGCCTTTTTCTTAAAAATGAGCTGAAGTGTATATCAGTGGGCTTCAACTAGCTGTTTAATTGGTCTGTTCTAACCTAGATCACTCATCATTAAATTGAATTTTCTGCTTATGAGAATAAGCCACACTCTAACAAAAAATGTTTTCGGATTTTCTTGTTTCTGCTGCTCTGTGCCTCTCACTCATTTTCACTCTCTGTCAGTTTGCACAGCTCAGTTACAATTTAAGTTAAATGAGGAGGCATGGGACAGAACTTAATGAGAATTTGTTTTTACTGCTCTTCCAGTAATTAGTTTGTTAAAGCAGAATGAAATGAGTGCGTCTCAGGAAACGTAAAATTGAATATTAATTAAATTACAAATGGAAATCTTGCTTGAATGTTAGAACAGTCATCAGACTGTGGGTATTTATCTGCTGCTATATTTTGAATTGAAAGCTGTTTAATTTCAAGCTATGCAAAAAGTTTTATGTGCTCTTCTCATTTGGTTTGTTTTAAAATTATTATTGTCAGTTGCTGGAGCGCTACTGCTTTGTGGCTTATATTCTTGATGTCATACACTGCAACTCTTCCAGACTTGAATGTGTCAGATGCATGGAGACAACCAGGTAATGAGATGTAGATATCCCACGCAGCAATTTCACAGCCTGTGTTTTCATCCCAGGGCTGCCTATCACTTCTGCAGGGATGGCACGCTGCTTCGATGATGACTGTCCTTCAAACGGCGGGGGGTGGAAGCACTGACACAAAGTCTGTGACACAGAACAGGGAGGGAGAAGACAAGGGCAAGAGGGTAACAAATGCTGAGGAAAATCAGCCAAATAAATACAAGCTTTAAAACATTGACTGGGACGAGCTTGCCATCAATGGAAGGCTGAAACATGCAGATGCAGAGCATCACAGACACAGAGAGAAACGTGTGCGTTGTCAAAGTGTGTGAACTGTGTACTGCTGCTAATGCATTTAAACAGGAGCTCAGCATTGTGTAAGCACAGAGTGACAGTGAGGACAGAATGAATAATTCATTGTCCTCACTCCATGATCTCCACAGTTAATGTGTTGCGCTATATGCGAGTAAGTTAGAAGGCAGTGGAAAAGACAATCACCTAATCATGCATATGATTATGATTGTATTTGTTTGACAGTATATGTTTCAGATCAGATAAGCCCATCCCTCCAGGGAATATCTATTTTAGGATCATTTCTGCTACAGTAAAAACATAAAAGCAATTTTGTGTAAAAGTTGTGGGCAGTTTAGATTCTTACATCATCCAGTACTATCAGGGAGTCAAGCTATCAGGTCACTCTACCAGGATGACAGGAAATGTTTAGTTACCTAGGTAACTCCAGTTCTCGCAATAGGAAGCACCTTTTAGTGTCACCCCTTATGGAACCTAATACCACATCTGTTTAAGATAGACCAATACAAAGACACAGAGTCCCCCAACCCCCTTTTTAATAGCCCCTTGTGCCACACCAGACATTCTCAATGTATTTCTTCTGCATCCACATGAATGTAGGGCAGTGTGGTGAGATACCTTACTCAATTTTCATAGAATTGAGTTAACCCGGATAACGAAATGTTATCTTTCAGACCTCACTCGGTATCTCACTATGGAACATATAGCCTACTCCAAAGCTTAGTCCTGGTGGAATGTGCAGGACGCTGCAGTTCCTGGCATCCATATGCCATCAAAGTAGCCTCCACCAACGAGTGTGACAGCAACTGACAGGACACAAACCTCCTTCTACATGAAGCAGTCCAGGACACACAATGCTGGTTGCTTTTCCTAAACCCCTTTGGTCTTTGGTGGTGTAATGCTCACACAGGACAAAGTGAATTAAGTCCGCTTCTGGCTGAATAATTAGTTTCAAGGCAGAAGTAGTCTGAGTGGGAAACTCTTGGTTTAATTGATGCTGAAATACAAGCAAGACAGGCTGCATAACAACCTGTCCGAACCACCTGCTGGCTGCAAAGGATGCAGTGTTGCTTTGATGCAGGGAAGTTTTCAGTTCCGTGCCATTTATTTCTCTTGTAACCAAGTTCACCTGGCCACTGTCAGCAACCTCCAGCAGAAACTTGCCGGTCTTTAAGAATACACTTTTTCCCTAACGACCTGTCGCTGCCTGCGGATTAATTAGCAGTCTTTACTTCTGCATTACTGGGGCTATAGCAGTTGATTTAAAAGACAGGAACTTCACACAACCACTTTGGAAAATATACATTTTCTTGATATCTGTACTGATGTGGACTAGGTAAGGAGTTAGAAATCAAAGGATGCTACATCGTTTGATTGAAATAAAAATTATTAGACTACCAATGGCTAAAATCAAAGAGCTTGCATGCCTGACAGTATCTGGGCATGCTCCTAATGAGAGGATGGATCGTGTCCTGGGTTATTTCTTCCAAGACTAGTGCCAGTTGTGAACCTGCCAATTCTGGTAATCTACGGCAAATGCCAATCACCCTTCACGGTGCAAGGCAGTGAGGACAGGGCCCACTAGAGGACATTAGGCCTTCAAATCACATTCTTGAAGTTAGTTTTAGGCCAGTGGCCTACTAGATGTCATTTTGTAGCTCTGGCAGTGTTCACCCTGTTCTTATTTGCACAAAGGAGCAGATAACGGTCCTGCTCATAAGTTGTTCCTTCTACGGCAATATCCAGCTGGAGTACCTGCCTGCCTCCTAAAATATCTGCCATGCTATTGAGACTGTGCAGGGAGAAACAGCAAACTTCTGCCAGTTGCACTTATTGATATGCCATCCTGGAGAAGTAGTGAGTGCCAATAATGACATTAGCCAAACACAAAATTACTGAAAAACCAGCCAAAAAAGATGAGGGGAAAAATATCAATTAAAAAATGACTAATGTTAATTTCAGTAACATCAAAGCAGCTGAAAATGATTAACAACCCCCTTGTGCTACTTAACTGACCACATCAATATCCCAGAAGTTAAATTGATGCTATACTCTTATTTTTTTAAGTGTTTCTTTAACATTTTTGAGCAGTATACTTGTGCTTCTGTACATTAAAAGTAATAGAAAAAGTATTTTTGTTTTCATGTGATGACTTGGGGTTGAGGTTAAACTAATCTGTATAAATTCAAAAAAGCACTTTGAATTTACAAACTCTTTGCTTTTAACTGTCTGTTAGGTCTGTGTCATACTGTATATTAAAACTAGTCTGTTCTAAACTTCTTTTAGGTATGGCCTTTATAAGGATGGATATTATTCTATTATTAAATAATTGTTTTTAACAACATAATTTTTGTGGTGGTTTGGAAATGCCTACCTCTGTTAACGACTGACATGGTGTAGTACGCATGTGACATCTGAGAGATTATTTTCTGAGCCAGCCAGTAGCCTGACCACTGCCTTCATATGTCCCGAAGGCTACATGAGTCCTACAAACGTCCATGTTGTCTACACCAATTGTTGCCCCACGCTGTTTTCAATAAATGCTCCTCATGTGGATTAAAATGATGAATATGTATTGTAACCCTGCTTCTGTGACTACACAAGGGGCCCTCTAATAAAGCTCTACAGACTCAGGTACACAGCACAAACTGCACCTACCAAAGGCTGGCACAGAATCTGAGTGGTTAGCATTGTTGCCTCCCAGCAAGATGGTCCTGGGTTTGAATTTCTCTGTCAGTTGGGGCCTATTTGTGCAGACTACATGCTGTTCTTATGACTTAGAGTTGTTTCTCATTCACTCTTGGTTCGCAAATGTTACACAGAATGGCACAGGTGCCATTTTCACTTCAAAAACATACACATTAAAATTCATGTTTTCACAGACACTGCTGGGAAAGATAAATCTGAGTTAACATACTGAATGCTGAACACAGAATAAGAGAAAAGCTCCACCTCTAAGGTGACAATGATTGCAAATATTCAAACACATATTGATGAAAAGTATAGTAGTATTTCCTTTCGAGATCGTAAAGTGAGGCCGACAAGATCAGCGCAAAGCCAATTAATGTGCAGCTGCCTTTTTGTTAAAGCCCTGTGTTTCTGTGAGAACGATGAAAAACATCCCATGACTCTCCATGAAACAATTTAGCTTCACATAGAAACTTATAAAAATAATAACATGAAAAGTGTCACGTGGTGAGGAGGTGTGTGAGGACCTAGAATGCACATATACAGGTGTGGATGTAATAAACAAAAGCATG